>NC_041062.1:26778956-26788443 GCF_900634775.1 Gouania willdenowi
ATTGGGAGGGAGTCTGTAATGACAAGGTCCAGTGTGTGGCCCCTATTGTGTGTGGGGCCATCCACAAGCTGCTGGAGGTTGAGACAGTCCAGGATCTGTTTGAAATTGGAGGCCAGTTGACAGTTATTGGAGTCCATGTTGAAATCACCAATAACCAGAATATTTGAGTGTGCTGTGCAGAGTGAGATAAGGAAATCCTGAATGTCAGAGATGAAAGTTTGTTGTGGTTTGGGAGGCGATAGATGAGGACTATTGTTCCTAAAAAAAGGTTTTTTGCAGCTAAAAACCAGGCTTTCAAAGGAGCCGTTACTGGGCACAGACACGGGGGATATGTCAATGTTGCTGCGATGTAAAACAGCAAGGCCCCCACCCCGACCAGTTGTACGAGGCTTATTGAGGTAGTGGTATCCGGGTGGGCAGGCCTCATTGAGGGATGAGTATATTCCAGGTTGCTGCCATGTCTCTGTAAGACAGAGAATGTCTATCTCCTTATCCAGTATGTGGTCATTTATTAATCCAGATTTATTTGACTGCACATGCAGCTGTTGAAGTGTTATGTGGGATTTAGAGTCCAGTTTGTTGAGGAGGAGGAGAGCACTGCCTTCCGCTCCAGGTTTTCCAGTGTACCGTCTACACCCAGCACTATCTGTGCTAGGAGTAGCGGCGCTCTGATGACGCAGACGGTGACACGTCTGTTGCGTGATGGGACGTGATGCCGACCAGAGGGATGTGATGGAGCTGTGGTCACCACATTGGGACACAACATACTGGCGCCGTGATCCCCTATGGATGTAACGAGGTCGCCACGGAAGATCCAGTTTGTGCAAGGAGGCTCAGTGGTTGTATTTGAGAGCCTGGTGATGCTGTGTCGAGGTGTCCGACCACAACATGATGCGTGGTGTGTTAGTTGCTAGCAGAGATCCAGGCATGTGGCGGTTAATGACAGTGACATACGCCAGGGTAATCCACATCTTCCACAGGGATGGTGTTCCATGTACAGACATTCGCTTGAAGGTAGAGGTGATGCAGGATCCGTGGAGACTGATAGGACTCAATGTTTGGATAGTAGCGGCTACCACCACTAGCATAGCCGCTCCAAGCAAGTGGCCATCGGGCTTGCAAACCTTCGATAAGACAGTCCAGGGGAGGCAAGCAGCACTAAAACACAGCCGTAGGTACAATCCTACCTGAAAACATCTGATGTTGGCTCCAAGGTTTAAGGATTCGAAGCCAGAGAATGGACGATCCATAGGGACTATGTTGTTGGAGAGTATGGAGGTTATATTAAATAATTGTTTATGTTTCTTTAATGGTGTTTATGATGTTGATTTTGTTAGATGATAAATACTTGTTCATGTGGATCTTGTTGGTTTTTTTCTTTATTATGAATTTTATATTTTGATAAGCGCATTGAGATGACTGTTGTAAATTGTGCTATACAAATAAAGTTGAATTGAATTGAATTAACACTTGACATTAGAAACATATGAAATTGTCATTGGTGGTCTGGATTTGGAACGTGCCTACCCAACCCTAGTGGTCACGGCACTGATGTGTGTGTGTGTGTGTGTGTGTGTGTGTGTGTGTGTGTGTGTGTGTGTGTTGGTATGTGTGTGTGTGTGTACGTGTATGTGTGTGTGTGTATGTGTGTGTGTGTGTGTGTGTGTGTGTGTGTTGGTATGTGTGTGTGTGTGTACGTGTATGTGTGTGTGTGTATGTGTGTGTGTTGGTATGTGTGTGTGTGTGTGTGTGTGTGTGTGTATGTATGTGTGTGTGTGTATGTATGTGTGTGTGTGTACGTGTATGTGTGTGTGTGTATGTGTGTGTGTTGGTATGTGTGTGTGTGTGTGTGTGTGTGTGTGTGTGTGTGTGTGTGTGTGTATGTGTGTATGTATGTCTGTATGTACTGTATGTATGCGTGTGTGTGCGTGTGTGTGTATGTGTGTGTATGAATGTGTATGTATGCGTGTAATAATGTGAATATGAGTGTGTATTTGCTGTTAACACATATTAACACATATTAAAACATGTTGGGGATAAAGCAGATAATAATATGTTCCACTGTTTGTTCCCAGAGCTGATGATGGAGGAATCACATGAATGTACGACTCCAGTAGTGAATCACTGCTGATTAAGAATGAGTGTAAATCGTGAGGTTCAGGATTGTCTTTGACTCCTTCTGTCATCAGTAGTTATCAGAAGGAGATTTAAGGGACATTTACTGTCATTACCGTCACTATTTCATGAAATTAACTCAAGCTGTGCTGCTGAACATCAGGAGATCTCCTCCCCCTCCTCCTCCTGTTGGAGACGCTTAAAACAGAGCTTCACCGTAAGAGTCTGTCATCCTATGATGATGACCCATCATAACACAATATAACAGTGCTGTGCTCTAAACACTATGTATAGTTTCATCTCTAGAGGACCACGGATTTTATGCTGGAATTTGAGTAATTTCAACATAATTGTTCCCTTCTTTACACTTCTACATATACATAAAATACAACATATCTAAGAAACAACAAACAATAAGTGACACATATCAGTCCCACAGGATCTACACTTTACATTTCCTACATTTGTGACCAATTTCTAATTGATAAAGGGAAATATTATAATTTGAAGATAATTTAAGAATTTTGTACTAATTTTGAGTTTTTCCAACAACAGCGGAAAAGCATCATTTAGCCTTTTTTCAGCAGCAGTCATAGAGAGCTCAGGGTCTACACACACACACACATACACGCACACATACACACACCCACACGCACACACACACACACACACACATATACACTCACGCACGCACACACACACGTACACTCACGCACGCACACACACACACATGGATTGTGTCAGACTGAGACGACCTCTGACCTCTTGTTATCAATGATGTGTGTCTGTGTTTTATCAGAGAACAAGTGTATCACCTGCTCCACACGTCACCCTATAGTATATTATATAGTATATAGTATAGTATAATATATAGTATATAGTATAGTATAGTATAGTATATAGTATAGTATAGTATAATACAGTATAGTATAGTTTAGTATAATATATAGTATAGTATAGTATAGTATATAGTATATAGTATAGTATAGTATAATATAGTATAGTATAGTTTAGTATAATAAAAAGTATAGTATAGTATAGTATAGTTTAGTATAATATATAGTAGAGTATAGTATAGTATAGTATAATAAATAGTATATTATATAGTATATAGTATAGTATAGTATAATATATAGTATATAGTATAGTATATAGTGTATAGTATATAGTATATAGTATATAGTATAGTATAGTATAGTATAGTTTAGTATAATAAATAGTATAGTATATTATATAGTATATAGTATAGTATAGTATAATATATAGTATATAGTATAGTATAGTATAGTATAGTATAGTATAATATATAGTAGAGTATAGTATAGTATAGTATAGTTTAGTATAATATATAGTATAGTATAGTATAGTATAGTATAGTATAGTATAGTTTAGTATAATAAATAGTATAGTATATTATATAGTATATAGTATAGTATAGTATAATATATAGTATATAGTATAGTATAGTATAGTATAGTATAGTATAATATATAGTATAGTATAGTATAGTATAGTATAGTTTAGTATAATAAATAGTATAGTATAGTATAGTATAATATATAGTATATAGTATAGTATAATATATAGTATAGTATAGTATAGTATAGTTAGTATAATATATAGTAGAGTATAGTATAGTATAGTATAGTTTAGTATAATAAATAGTATAGTATATTATATAGTATATAGTATAGTATAGTATAATATATAGTACATAGTATACACCCTATTCATGAACCGTACCACGTACTGTCTGTTAAATCACACCTCAACATTACTTTATTTTAATTATTTTATCAACTTGTATGTTTTGAACACTATCATTGTTTCTTTATGTACATTTTACATGTTTTTAACTAGTTGCATTTTTCAAGACATACTTTATTATATTTCGTGTAATTAGTGTTTTTTTAGGGACTGCAGATGAAAAATAGCCTTTTGCTTAAATCTGGTATGTTGTGTTTTGATATTAATGTGAACTGTTAAATAATAATAATAAATACATAAAACATGTATGATAGAACAGGTGTCTATCACACACACACAGATCTTACCTGATCTAAACTTGCTTCGTATCAGTGTGGAGTGCTCAGAGCCCAGTAGAGTCATAATGCTCACAGTAAAGTCCCAACGTTTACAAGTTGTTCCAGAATAAAGTCACAGGCTGTGGAGACGTGGCCCCCGACCTGACCCAGCCCGTGGCCCCTAGAGCCCAGAGTGAGAGAGGATGGAGCCGCCGTCATTGACCAGTGCGAGGAATAAAACCACCATCAGACGTGTGTGTGTGTGTGTGAGAGAGCTCCCTCCTGTCTGCTCAGTGTGTGTGTGTGTGTGTGTGTGTGTGTGTGGCCCAGCTGAGGCTGTGAGCAGGACCAGGGACCAGCTCTGAGGTATGCCCTGCTCAGGGAGGAGGAGGGTTTTCCTCCTACCAAGCCCCTCCCCCTCCCCAGGGTTTGGCTGATGACTTCTTCTTCCTCCCTTGTTGCCACCAGTGTAAATATATCAGCCTATCAGGGGGGGGGGGGGGGCAACTTAGATATGGGGAAGCAGAGCGTTTAGAGATGAAGGAGGAAGTGGTCGTTATTCTGAGTCTGGAAATGTCCCACTACAAACTCTTATATATTGTCTACTATAGACTATAGTATATTCTGTCTACTGTAGACTAGTATATACTGTCTACTATATACTATAGTATATACTGTCTACTATAGACTAGTATATACTGTCTACTATATACTATAGTATATACTTTCTAATATATAAACTATAGTATATACTGTCTACTATAGACTATAGTATATACTGTCTACTATATACTATATACTATACTATATACTTTCTAATATATAAACTATAGTATATACTGTCTACTATAGACTATAGTATATACTGTCTACTATAGACTAGTATATACTGTCTACTATATACTATATACTATAGTATATACTGTCTACTATATACTATAGTATATAGTAGACAGTATATACTATAGTATATACTGTCTACTATATACTATAGTATATACTGTCTACTATAGACTATAGTATATACTGTCTGCTATAGACTAGTATATACTGTCTACTATAGACTATAGTATAAACTGTCTACTATAGACTAGTATATACTGTCTACGATATACTATAGTATATACTGTCTACTATATACTATAGTATATACTGTCTACTATAGACTATAGTATATACTGTCTACTATAGACTATAGTATAAACTGTCTACTATAGACTAGTATATACTGTCTACTATAGACTATAGTATATACTGTCTACGATATACTATAGTATATACTGTCTACTATATACTATAGTATATACTGTCTACTATAGACTATAGTATATACTGTCTACTATAGACTATAGTATATACTGTCTACTATATACTATAGTATATACTGTCTGCTATAGACTACAGTATATACTGTCTATTATATACTATAGTATATACTGTCTACTATAGACTAGTATATACTGTCTACTATAGACTATAGTATATACTGTCTACTATAGACTATAGTATATACTGTCTACTATATACTATAGTATATACTGTCTGCTATAGACTACAGTATATACTGTCTATTATATACTATAGTATATACTGTCTACTATAGACTATAGTATATACTGTCTACTATAGACTATAGTATATACTGTCTACTATATACTTTAGTATATACTGTCTACTATAGACTATAGTATAAACTGTCTACTATAGACTAGTATATACTGTCTACTATATACTATAGTATATACTGTCTACTATAGACTATAGTATAAACTGTCTACTATAGACTATAGTATATACTGTCTACTATAGACTATAGTATATACTGTCTACTATATACTATAGTATATACTCTCTGCTATAGACTACAGTATATACTGTCTATTATATACTATAGTATATACTGTCTACTATAGACTAGTATATACTGTCTACTATGTCCTGCCATGGTTCAGGCCATAGGGGTGGAGCCTGGAAGTTACACCCTGGAGCTGAATGAGTGACAGCTGTCCAGTGTGTGGGCGGGGTCAGCCCTCACATACCCCCCCTCTTCAAAATCTTCACTGTGGCTGCGGGAGAGGTAGTCGGCTGTGTGGTTCTCTTTTCCGGGGATGTGCTGGACAACAAATCGGAAGGGCTGCATGGCTATGTACCATCTTGTGATCCTTCCATTGGTGTCCTGCATCTTTTCTAGCCACTGCAGGGCCTTGTGGTCTGTCTGCAAGATGAACTGCCTTCCCAGGAGGTAATATTTGAAGGAGTCCAGCACCCATTTGATGGCCAGAGCTTCCTTTTCAATAGTTGCATATCTCACCTCCCGGGGGAACAGCTTGCGGCTGATATACGCAACTGGGTGTCGGTCTTCAGGCGGTCCTTACAGCAGCACAGCTCCAATGCCCCGAGCTGATGCATCTGTTTGCAAAACAAAGTCTTTGTCAAAATCTGGGCAGTGCAATACAGGATCTTTACTTAATGCTTGTTGAAGGTCCTTGAAAGCTGCAATTCTCTCCTCCGTCCACTTCAGCTGGTTAGGTTGCCGAGAGCCCGTCATGTCGGTCAGCAGCGCAGCTCTGGCAGAGAAGTGCGGTATAAACCGATGGTAAAATCCAGCCATTCCTAGGAAGGACCTCAACTGCTTCCTGGTTTGTGGCAAAGGACATGCTGAAATTGCTTCAATTTTGTGAACTTGTGGTTTGATTACCCCACCTCCAATCACAAAGCCAAGGTACTGCGTGTCAGTCTGAGCCAGAGAGCACTTTGCTGGGTTTATTGTGAGTCCAGCTGCCCGTAGAGCCCCCAGAATATTAGCCAGATGCTCCACATGTTCCTCCCAGGTTGTACTGAAAATCACAATGTCATCGAGATAAGCACAGGCATAATCCGAGTGACCACCTAGTACCTGGTCCATCAATCGTTGGAAGTTAGCGGGGGCGCCATGGAGACCAAATGGGAGTACCTTGAACTCCAACAATCCCCATGGTGTGCGGAAGGCGGTCAACTCCTGTGACTGCTCAGAGAGGGGAACCTGCCAATAACCTTTGCAGAGATCAATAGTGGTCAGGAATTTGGCCTTCCTCAATCGTCCAATGAGGTCATCGACTCGGGGGGTTGGATAACAGTCAAATTTTGATATTGAGTTCAAGTACCTGAAGTCGATACAAAATCCGATAGTCCCATCCTTCTTAGGTACCAGCACCACAGGGTTACACCATTCGCTTTTGGATGGCTGAATGATTCCCAAGGATAGCATGAGATCCACTTCTTTCTTCAATGCCACCAGGAGGCGCTCAGGTATCCTGTAACTTTTACGCTTAATTGGTGCATCAGGTTTCAATACAATGGTATGCTCCACCATATTTGTTCGACCAGGATATTCAGAAAATATAGTGTCATCAATAAGAGGCTTTACCTGGGCCTGTTGTTCTTCAGTGAGGTGAGCTATATCCAAGTGGGAACTTGCAATTGAAGGCAGGTATTGATCATCCACTTCCTCATCTTCCTCCACCCTCTGGATCAGCATCACCTCTGCCATTTTCTCCTCTCTGGAAAACCACTCTTTGAGAAGGTTAACATGAAGGATTTTTTTAGAACGATTACGGCCAGGCATATAGACCTCATATGTAGTAGGACCCATTTTTCTTGTGATTTCATAGGGCCCTTGCCACTTTGCCAGGAGTTTGCTGTCACTGATAGGCAACATGACCAATACTTTGTTTCCAGGCTCAAAGTTTCTGTGGCGCGCTTTGTGATCGTACCACACTTTTTGGTCATGTTGTGCCGCCTTCATGTTCTCCTGGGCCAGCTCGCTCATCTTCTGCAGCTTCTCACGCATCTGCATGACATAAGAAACAACATTAAGGGGCTCCCCTCTCCCCTGACTCCCCTCCCATGTCTCCTTTAACAAAGACAATGGACCTCTCACTTCATGTCCATATAAAAGTTCAAAGGGAGAAAACCCAGATGAGGCTTGAGGTACCTCCCTATAAGCAAAAAGGAGGTAAGGGAGCCACTGATCCCAGTCGGAACCAGTGTCATTCACAAACTTACGGAGCATTTGTTTGAGTGTTTGGTTGAAACGCTCTGTCAATCCGTCCGTTTGTGGTTGGTAAGGGGTTGTCCGTATACTGCGGATGCCCAGCAATTTGTAGACCTGCTTCAAAAGTTCAGACATGAAGTTAGTTCCTTGATCAGTTAAAATTTCACTCGGAAAACCCACTCTGGAGAATAACTGAATTAGGGAAAAGGCCACAGTTTTTGCTTTAACATTTCGAAGAGGGAATACTTCTGGATATTTTGTGGCATAATCAGTGATCACCAACATGAACCGATTCCCTGATTTGCTTCTTTCTACTGGACCAACCACATCCATGCCAAGACGCTCGAACGGAGTTGAAATTGTTGAGAGGGGCTGGAGCGGAGCTTTAGCTGGAGCTCTAATTGTGGTCTTTTGACACTCAGGACAGCTTCTACAAAATTGAGCAACAGCAGAGCATAGGCCAGGCCAATAAAAATGCCGCTTGATACGTGCCATGGTTTTCTGTTTCCCCAGGTGGCCAGCCCAAGGAATAGAATGGCCCAAGGTGAGTATAACTTCTCGGACAGTTCTTGGCACAACTAGCTGTTTGAATTGACCTTGCTGATGATATAAAATGCCATTTTGTAGGAAAAACTTGTTCTCTGTCTCCACTGAATCAGCTTTCAGCTCCAGTTTTTCTTTAGCCTTTAGAAGCAACTTGGACAGGTTTGGATCATTCTGCTGCATTTCAATAATATTGGTTGGAAGTCTATAGCCCAAGGGCAAGTGTGAATCGGGCTCACCTGGTGCCTTGACAACAGTGCGCTGGAATTTTTCTTGTCTTTTCTGACTGCGGGGCTTTCTGGATTTTCCGGGTTTAGTCTCCAGCTCTGCATCAAAAAAAGGTAAAGCACTGAGAACAGGAGATTCGTCACACCTTTTAGACTGCGGCCTTGTTACGACATTGCAGGTTTTTGTTGGTTTTATTAAATCATACAAGATTGGCAGATCTTCACCGAGAACCACTGGAAATGGTCGGTTATCGGCTACTCCAACACTTATCAGGTAATACTGCCCTTGGATTTCAATATACACATCAGCAGTAGGATAAGGTTTCTCGTCACCATGAACACAGCAAATGGGGATAGTGTCCTTAGTGCAGATGAGATTACGAGGAACATAGTTCAGATGCACTAGTGTCTGAGTACTGCCAGTGTCCACCAGAGCTTTTGCTTTCTTCCCATTCACCTTCACTGAAATACTTTTGTATTTGTTATCGTCTTTCCTTACATGTCAAAGTTTGTCGTGTACAAAACACATTTGTGTTAATCTTGTG
>NC_041062.1:26788543-26892487 GCF_900634775.1 Gouania willdenowi
AAGTGTTATGTGGGATTTAGAGTCCAGTTTGTTGAGGAGGAGGAGAGCACTGCGATCCGCTCCAGGTTTTCCAGTGTACCGTCTACACCCAGCATCTGTGCCAGGAGTAGCGGCGCTCTGATGACCCGGACTCGGTGACACGTCTGTTGCGTGACGGGATGTGATGCCGACCAGAGGGATGTGATGGAGCTGTGGTCACCGCATTGGGACACAACATACTGGCGCCCTGATCCCCTATGGATTTGTACGATGGTCGCCACAGCTCTCAGTGGTTGTATTTGAGAGCTGGTGATGCTGTGTCGAGGTGTCCGACACACATGATGCGTGTGGTGTGTTGTTGCTAGCAGAGATCCAGGCATGTGGCGGTTAATGACAGTGCATACGCCAGGGTAATCCACAGCTTCCACAGGGATGGGTTCCATGTACGACATTCGCTTGAAGGTCGGGTGATGCAGGTTCCGTGGAGACTGATAGGACTCAATGTTGGATAGTAGCGGCTACCACCACTAGCATAGCCGCTCAAGCAAGTGGCCATCGGGCTCTGCAAACCTTCGATTAAGACAGTCCAGGAGGAGGCAAGCAGCTTATAAAACACAGCCTTAGGTACAATCCTACCTGAAAACATCTGATGTTGGCTCTCAAGGTTTAAGGATTCGAAGCAGAGAATGGACGATCCATTGGACTATGTTGTTGAGAGTATGGAGGTTATATTAAATAATGTTTTATGTTTCTTTAATGGGGTTTTATGATGTTGATTTTGTTGGATGATAAATACTTGTTCATGTGGATCTTGTTGGTTTTTTCTTTATTATGAATTTTATATTTGATATAGTGCATTGAGATGACTGTTGTAAATTGTGCTATACAAATAAGTTGAATTGAATTGAATTAACACTTGACAATAGAAACATATGAAATCGTCATTGGTGGTCTCCATTGGAACGTGCCTACCCAACCCTAGTGGTCATGGCACTGGTGTGTGTGTTGTGTGTGTGTGTGTGTGTGTGGTGTTGGTGTGTGTGTGTGTGTGTGTGTGTTTCATTAACAGTAAACCATAGGACTAACATGCTGTGGAGGCTGATAGATATGACGTTATGTTTAAAGTGATGTCCCACTCCAACTCTCCACTTCCTGGGGTCCATGGACCAGGTTCCCTCACTACTCTCTCTCTGCTCTATGGGGGTCTGAGTCCTCTCACCCCCCGTGTGACTGTTGACCAGAGCAGTTGACAGTCTGCTCAATATACTTTTATACTTTGTTTACGAGTTTCCTATGTTTATATTGAATAATAAAGTGCACATTTTGAAACCGTTGTTTTAATGTTTGTGTCCAACTATACACGTAGTTAAGTACAGTAGGTCAGTAATAATTCAGAATAAATTACATTTTAAGATGCTTAAAAACATCAAACTTATTTTTCTGTGACCAAAAGATAAACAAGAGCTTTTTAATGCAGAAAGGGTCAACCTCTGCGTCACGTTGACGACATGCCCGCTTAAACCAGGCTTAACACACATAGCGCTAACGTGCACAATGCTAACGTGCACAGCCTTAACATGCACTCAAAGTGTGGTGTGTGTGTGTGTGTGTGTGTGTGTGTGTGTGTGTGTGTGTGTGTGTGTGTGTGTGTGTGTGTGTATGTGTGTGTGTGTGTGTGTGTGTGTGTGTATGTATGTGTGTGTGTGTGTATGTATGTGTGTATGTGTGTGTGTGTGTGTGTATGTATGTGTGTGTGTGTGTATGTATGTATGTGTGTGTGTGTGTGTATGTGTGTGTGTGTGTATGTATGTGTGTATGTGTGTGTGTGTGTGTGTATATGTATGTATGTGTGTGTGTGTGTGTATGTATGTATGTACTGTATGTATGCGTGTGTGTGCGTGTATGTATGTGTGTGTATGTATGTATGTATGTATGTATGTACTGTATGTATGCGTGTGTGTGCGTGTGTGTGTATGTATGCGTGTGTGTGCGTTGTATATGTATGTATGTTGTGTGTGTGTGTATGTATGTATGTATGATGTACTGATGTATGCGGTGTGTGTGTGTGTGTATGTATGTGTGTGTATGTATGTATGTATGTATGTACTGTATGTATGCGTGTGTGTGTGTGTGTATGTATGTGTGTATGTGTGTGTGTGTGTGTGTGTATATGTATGTATGTGTGGGTGTGTGTGTATGTATGTATGTATGTATGTACTGTATGTATGCGTGTGTGTGCGTGTGTATGGTGTTGTGATGTGTGTGTATGAATGTGTATGTATGCGTGTAATAATGTGAATATGAGTGTGTATTTGCTGTTAACACATATTAACACATATTAAAACATGTTGGGGATAAAGCAGATAATAATATGTTCCACTGTTTGTTCCCAGAGCTGATGATGGAGGAATCACATGAATGTACGACTCCAGTAGTGAATCACTGCTGATTAAGAATGAGTGTAAATCGTTGAGGTCAGGATTGTCTTTGACTCCTTCTGTCATCAGTAGTTATCAGAAGGAGATTTAAGGGACATATACTGTCATTACCGTCACTATTTCATGAAATTAACTCAAGCTGTGCTGCTGAACATCAGGAGATCTCCTCCCCCTCCTCCTCCTGTTGGAGACGCTTAAACAGAGCTTCACCGTAAGAGTCTGTCATCCTATGATGATGACCCATCATAACACAATATAACAGTGCTGTGCTCTAAACACTATGTATAGTTTCATCTCTAGAGGACCACGGATTTTATGCTGGAATTTGAGTAATTTCAACATAATTGTTCCCTTCTTTACACTTCTACATATACATAAAATACAACATATCTAAGAAACCAACAAACAATAAGTGACACATATCAGTCCCACAGGATCTACACTTTACATTTCCTACATTTGTGACCCAATTTCTAATGATAAAGGGAAATAATATGTCATAATTGAAGATAATTTAAGATTTTGTACTAATTTGGAGTTTTTCCAACAACAGCGGAAAAAGCATCATTTAGCCTTTTTTTTCAGCAGCAGTCATAGAGAGCTCAGGGTCTACACACACACACACATACACATACACATACACATACCCACCCCACACGCACGCACACACACACACACATATCACTCACGCACGCACACACACGCACACACACACATGTACACTCACACACGCACACCACACACCTACACATACACATACCCCACACCCACACGCACGCACACACCACCACACACATTACACTCACGCACGCACACACACCTGGATTGTGTCAGACTGAGACGACCTCTGACCTCTTGTTTCAATGATGTGTGTCTGTGTTTATCAAGAACAAGTGTATCACCTGCTCCACACGTCACCTCTCGTATAGTATAGTATAGTATAGTATAGTATAGTATAGTATAGTCGTATAGTATAGTATAGTATATCTTAGTATAGTATGTTAGTATAGTATAGTGTCTAGTATAGTATAGTATAGTATAGTATAGTATAGTATAGTGTATATACAGTATAGTATAGTTTAGTATAATATATAGTATAGTATAGTATATAGTATCTAGTATAGTATATAGTATAGTATAGTATAGTATAGTATAGTATAGTATAGTATAATACAGTATAGTATAGTTTAGTCTTAATATATAGTATAGTATATAGTATATAGTATAGTATAGTATAGTATAGTATAGTATAGTATAGTATCGTATAGTATAATACAGTATAGTATAGTTTAGTATAATATATAGTATAGTATAGTATATAGTATATAGTATAGTATAGTATAGTATAGTATAGTATAGTATAGTATAGTATAGTATATAGTATATAGTATAGTATAGTATAGTATAGTTTAGTATAATATATAGTATATAGTATAGTATAGTATAGTATAGTATAGTATAGTATAGTATAGTATAGTATAATATAATATATAGTATATAGTATAGTATAGTATAGTTTAGTATAATATATAGTATATAGTATAGTATATAGTATAGTATAGTATATAGTATATAGTATATATAGTATATAGTATAGTATATATAGTATATATATAGTGTATAGTGTATAGTATAGAATAGTATAGTATAGTCTAGTATAGTATAGTATAGTCATAATAATAGTATCTTATAGTATCTAGTATAGTATAGTATAGTATAGTATAGTATAATATATATAGTATATAGTATAGTATAGTATAGTATAGTATAGTATAGTATAGTATAGTTTTGTATAATATATAGTATATAGTATATAGTCTAGTATAGTATATCGTATAGTATAGTATGTATAATATATCGTATATAGTATAGTATAGTATAGTATAGTATTAGTATAATATATAGTAAGTCTAGTATAGTATAGTATAGTATAGTCTAGTTTAGTATAATATATAGTATAGTATAGTATAGAATAGTATAGTATAGTATAGTATAATATAGTATAGTATAGTATAATATATAGTATATAGTATAGTATAGTATAGTATAATATATAGTATATAGTATAGTATAGTATAGTATAGTATAGTATAGTATAGTTTTGTATAATATATAGTATATAGTATATAGTATAGTATAGTATAGTATAGTATAGTATAGTATAGTATAATATATAGTATATAGTATAGTATAGTATAGTATAGTATAGTATAGTATAGTTTAGTATAATATATAGTCATAGTTACACCCTATTCATGAAACCGTACCACGTACTGTCTGTTAAATCACACCTCAACTTACTAAAATTTATATTTTTTATCAACTTGTATGTATGAAACACTATCATTGTTTTTTTATGTACATTTTACATGTTATTAACTAGTTGCATTTTTCAAGACATACTTTATTATATTTCGTGTAATTAGTGTTTTTTTAGGGACTGCAGATGAAAAATAGCCTTTTGGTTAAATCTGGTATGTTGTGTTTTGATATTAATGTGAACTGTTAAATAATAATAATAAATACATAAAAAATGTATGATAGAACAGGTGTCTATCACACACACACACACACACACACACATCTTACCTGATCTAAACTTGCTTCGTATCAGTGTGGAGTGCTCAGAGCCCAGTAGAGTCATAATGCTCACAGTAAAGTCCCAACGTTTAAAAGTTGTTCCAGAATAAAGTCACAGGCTGTGGAGACGTGGCCCCCGACCTGACCCAGCCCGTGGCCCCTAGAGCCCAGAGTGAGAGAGGATGGAGCCGCCGTCATTGACCAGTGCGAGGAATAAACCACCATCAGACGTGTGTGTGTGTGTGTGAGAGAGCTCCCTCCTGTCTGCTCAGTGTGTGTGTGTGTGTGTGTGTTGTGTGTGGCCCAGCTGAGGCTGTGAGCAGGACCAGGGACCAGCTCTGAGGTATGCCCTGCTCAGGGAGGAGGAGGGTTTTCCTCCTACCAAGCCCCTCCCCCTCCCCAGGGTTTGGCTGATGACTTCTTCTTCCTCCCTTGTTGCCACCAGTGTAAATATATCAGCCTATCAGGGGGGGGGGGGGCAACTTAGATATGGGGAAGCAGAGCGTTTAGAGATGAAGGAGGAAGTGGTCGTTATTCTGAGTCTGGAAATGTCCCACTACAAACTCTTATATATTGTCTACTATAGACTATAGTATATACTGTCTACTGTAGACTATAGTATATACTGTCTACTATATACTATAGTATAAACTGTCTACTATAGACTATAGTATATACTGTCTACTGTAGACTAGTATATACTGTCTACTATAGACTATAGTATATACTGTCTACTATAGACTATAGTATATACTGTCTACTATATACTATAGTATATACTGTCTACTATAGACATAGTATATTACTGTCTACTATATACTATAGTATATACTGTCTACTATAGACTATAGTATATACTGTCTACTATATACTATAGTATATACTGTCTACTATATACTATAGTATAAACTGTCTACTATAGACTATAGTATATACTGTCTACTGTAGACTAGTATATACTGTCTACTATAGACTATAGTATATACTGTCTACTATAGACTATAGTATATACTGTCTACTATATACTATAGTATATACTGTCTACTATATACTATAGTATATACTGTCTACTGTAGACTAGTATATACTGTCTACTATATACTATAGTATATACTGTCTACTATATACTATAGTATATACTGTCTACTATAGACTATAGTATATACTGTCTACTATATACTATAGTATATACTGTCTACTATAGACTATAGTATATACTGTCTACTATATACTATAGTATATACTGTCTACTATATACTATAGTATAAACTGTCTACTATAGACTATAGTATATACTGTCTACTGTAGACTAGTATATACTGTCTACTATAGACTATAGTATATACTGTCTACTATAGACTATAGTATACTTCTCTACTATATACTATAGTATATACTGTCTACTATATACTATAGTATATACTGTCTACTATAGACTATAGTATATACTGTCTACTATATACTATAGTATATACTGTCTACTATAGACTATAGTATATACTGTCTACTATAGACTATAGTATATACTGTCTACTATAGACTATAGTATATACTGTCTATATACTACTTATACTGTTACTATAGACTATAGTATATACTGTCTACTATATACTATAGTATAAACTGTCTACTATAGACTATAGTATATACTGTCTACTGTAGACTAGTATATACTGTCTACTATATACTATAGTATACTGTACTATACTATAGTATATACTGTCTACTATAGACTATAGTATATACTGTCTACTATATACTATAGTATATACTGTCTACTATAGACTATAGTATATACTGTCTACTATAGACTATAGTATATACTGTCTACTATAGACTATAGTATATACTGTCTACTATAGACTATAGTATAAACTGTCTACTATAGACTATAGTATATACTGTCTACTGTAGACTAGTATATTACTGTCTTACTATATACTATAGTATATACTGTCTACTATATACTATAGTATATACCTGTCTACTATAGACTATAGTATATACTGTCTACTATATACTATAGTATATACTGTCTACTATCGACTATAGTATATACTGTCTACTATAGACTATAGTATATACTGTCTACTATAGACTATAGTATATACTGTCTACTATAGACTATAGTATAAACTGTCTACTATAGACTATAGTATATACTGTCTACTATAGACTATAGTATATACTGTCTACTATAGACTATAGTATATACTGTCTACTATAGACTAGTATAAACTGTCTACTATAGACTATAGTATATACTGTCTACTATATGCTATAGTATAAACTGTCTACTATAGACTATAGTATATACTGTCTACTATAGACTATAGTATGATTAGGATGATGAGCGTTTTCACTGAAGTATATTTCAAAGTTTCCCAAGATGCATCTGGAACCTCCAGCGTTAAAAACTTTGTTCACACTGAGGCTAAATATCTTTGTTGATTCTCTACCGTGACAGATAGAGCCACTCAGGGGCCACGCCCACAGCACCAAGCACTCCAGTGCGGGTAGAAAATTAGGCCCCCGGCCTGTGACAGCAGATCTCTGCACAGCGGGAGCACACAGCAACTGATAAATCTCTGCCAGCTAGTGCATGACAGGCCAAAGTGGAGCCACCAAGATCAGTGCATGGCCATGCCCACAGCTGGAATATCCTCATGTGGAGGCGTCCGAGGCGGATCACGAGGATGGCCGAAGCCATCAACCTGAGTAATTGAAGACATAATCTGAACTGAACAGATTTGCCCGGTTGAAACAGCGTGACGCACACCCTGAACGTCTTCACCCGCTCCGCCGAAAGATGTGTGGTGAAAGGCGCGCAGGGACAGCCCCAGAAAGATGATCTCCTATGTAGGGGACAACCTGCTCTTTTCCATGTTTATCAACATTGAAAGATTGAATAGGTGATGTAGCAGAATATGCATGTGCGCTCTGGCCTCCGACTCCAATTGTGTCAAAAGCAGCCAATCGTCCAGGCGAACGCCCCGCCTCCTCAGCGGGGCTGTCGCAGCCTCTGTGCATTGCACAAACACCCTTGAGCTCAGAGAGAGGCTGAAAGGGAGCACGCGGTATTCATAACATACCCCCAGAAAGCAAACCTCAGGTACTTCCTTTAGGTCAACAGATGTGAACCAATCGCCCTGTTGCACCAGGCGCAGTAGGGCGGCATGCGTGAGCATCCTGAACTTGTATTTCCTGAGACACCTGTTCAGAGCCCGCAAACCCAGGATAAGGCGAATACATATATACTCTGTTCAGAGTCTCACGTGGGTTAGCTTCATATGACTGCACTCTGAAGAGTTTTTAATGACCTTATTTTAACTGTTGATTCAGGCTGCGCCACTGTTTTGGTACTTTTAGATTTAACGGCAGCATTTGACACTGTCAATGAAATATTGCTTTCACGCCTCAAAAATCATATTGGCATTAAAGGTACTGCGTTCAGTTGGTTTAGATCGTACCTTGAAAATTGATCTCTTCCCGTCCACCTTGGTCCTTACGTTTCTGGAGTTGCCCCACTCAGCTGTGGCGTGCCGCAGGGCTCCATTTTGGGCCCCTTATTGTTTTCAATGTATATGTTGCCCATTGGGTCAATTTTCAGAAAATATAAAATGGACTTTCATTGTTTTGCAGACGACCTGCAAATGTATCTGCCTTTGAAGCCAGACACAGACAATGTTCAAGTTTTGTTTGATTGTTTACAGGAAGTAAAGGACTGGATGGCCTAAAGCTTAATTTACTCTAAATCTGAAATTGTTGTATTTGGTAACTCGTGTGATGTCACTGCTCTGGGCCCTTTGAGTATCTATTTCCACGACTCTGCTAGGAATCTTGGGGTTGTTTTGGACAGTTTATTTAAGTTTGACAAACAAATAAGTTCAGTCGTCAAAAATAGTTTTTTTCAGCTGCGTTTGCTCAGCAAAATCAAATCCTATTTGCCTCACGCCGACCTGGAGCATGTCATTCATGCATTTATTACGTGTCGCTTAGATTATTGTAACTCTCTGTACTGTGGGCTCGATCAAACTTCCATCCGGCGTCTGCAGTTGGTTCAAAACGCAGCGGCGCGTTTGCTCACGGGAACGAGGAAACGTGAGCACATACAGTAACTCCTGTGTTGGCCTCTCTGCACTGGCTTCCAGTCAGTTTTAGGATTCAGTTCAAGATACTGTTGATGGTTTTTAAATGTCTGAATGGTTGGCTCCATCCTACCTTTTAGAGCTTCTGTTGATCTGTGATCCAGGTCAAACACTGAGATCCTCCAATCACATGACTCTAAGTGCAAAACCAGAGGAGACCGGGCTTTGGCTGTAGCGGCTCCGAGTCTCTGGAACAGCCTTCAGCTGAACGTCATAATGGTCCAGTCCATTCATGTTTTTAAGTTTTTGCTTTGGCCTTCAACACAAGTTGAGCAGATCCCATGCATTTTATTATTATTGTTTTATGTTGTATATTTTGTGACTGTTTTTACATTGTACTTTATAATGTTTGCTGTGCAGCACTTTGGGCAGTTGTAGCTGTTTTTAAATGTGTTATATAAATAAACTGACATTGACATTGACTACTTTTCATTGGCTGATGTCTCTCTCTCTCTCTCTCTCTCTCTCTATATATATATATATATATATATATATATATATATATATATATATATATATATATATATATATATACTGGTAACTGGTAAATCACCTGACTTGCACACAGGAGGTCCCCGGTTCAAATCCCTGCTGGAGAAAATGAGCAATATACCATCTGCCAGTGTGGGTCCTTGGGCAAGACCCTTCATGCCACTGCCTACCTCATACAATAATGAGAGACAATGAAATGAATGAAATGCCGGCTCAGACGTCGCCCGGCCAAGCAAGGTCTGCGTCAGGTGCTGGAGAACCAGAGCACCTTGAAAAATGGGCTACTGGAACAAGACAGGTGGGTGTGATAACAGGGCTCTGTTGAAATGCTACTACTCCAGTAACCCTAGT
This sequence comes from Gouania willdenowi, assembly GCF_900634775.1. Taxonomy (NCBI): domain Eukaryota; kingdom Metazoa; phylum Chordata; class Actinopteri; order Blenniiformes; family Gobiesocidae; genus Gouania; species Gouania willdenowi. The sequence goes on from NC_041062.1 coordinate 26,798,532, forward strand.
CAGAGGGGCTACATGCAAAGGATGTGTGAGAAATGGTTACTACGAAACCCACAGTCTAAACTCACGCCAAAACACCTAGTAACTCAGTGTTCCAACATCCACAAAAGGCAACTGCTATCACAACTTGAAATTGACGAGGTACATCACTATGCGGCCAACCCCCCTCCAGAAAATGGGTACGGAACCCCAATAACTGCTATCACGCTGAAAAAGGCAGCAAAGATCATGGCAAACATGTCCACCAGGCAACCACAAAGCCAACTACAGAGGCTAAGTGAAGTACATCAACCATCACTGAAACCAATGAGCTGATAAACTCCACAGCAGCAGTGATCCTAGAGACACTTGGCTATCGTAAGAGCTACTATGAGATAAAATATCCACCATGGAAAAGAAGGCTGGTGGCTAACATCAAGGTAGCGCGGAGAGAAGTGAGCCCTTTGACAGAGGCCCTGAAAGGTGCAATGAAAAAACAAGTCCCCAAGAGGTACAATCAGATGCCCATACCTGAAGCATTGGAAACTGCCAAACAAAGGCTCCAAGCCTTTGCCAGCCGCCTCAAGAGGTACACGAGAGACAATGAAGCCAGACGGCTGTTCGCAACTCAACCAGCGAAAATGTACGCTCAATGGCAGGGGAGCAATAGCAAAGCAGACCCACCAAGGCTGTCTGGCATCATAGCGGCTAAGATAAGCAGGCACATGGATCAATACATGAGCACAGCTCAGAAGGGAATTTGTAAAAATACCAGAGGTGCCAAACACCAGCTCCTGGTAGACAGAACAGTCACTAGAGACTGAAGAACCAGAAACACTAACCTGAGCACTGCCTGGATTGATTACAAGAAAGTCTACGACTCAATGCCACATACTTGGATCGTTGAATGCTTGGAGCTATACAACATCAACAGGACTCTAAGAGCCTTCATTGCAAACTCGATGAGGTTGTGTAAAACCACCCTTGATGCCAGTGGCAAGCCACTTGCACAAGTTTCCATCAAATGTGGCATATACCAAGGAGACGCCCTGTCCCCACTGCTGTTCTGCATAGGTCTGAACCCCCTCAGCCAAATAATCAACAAGACTGCCTATGGATACCGACTCAGGAATGGGGCCACCATCAGTCACCTCCTCTACATGGATGACATCAAGCTGTACGCTACTGATCTATACCACCCAGATCTACAGCGCAGACATTGGGATGTCATTCGGACTAGAGAAATGTGGTTGGATGGTGACTAAGAGAGGGAAGGTAGTCCACAGGGATCTCACTCCCAGAAGGAACAATAGCAGACATTGAAGACAGTCACAAGTACCACGGAATCCCACAAGCAAATGGCAACCTCGAAGAGGTGACAAGGAAAGCGGCTACGGCCAAATACCTCCAACAAGTAAGGCGTGTCCTAAGAAGCCAGCTCAATGGCAAGAACAAGTCCCGGGCAATAAACAGCTACGCCCTGCCAGTAATCAGATACCCTGCAGGAATAATAAGCTGGCCAAAGGATGAGATACAGACCACAGATGTTAAGACACCAAAGCTCCTAACCATGCACGGAGGGTTCCACCCCAAATCCAGCACCCTGAGACTGTACGCTAGCCGTAAAGAAGGAGGCCGAGGTCTCGTGAGTGTGAGAGCCACTATCCAGGATGAAACATCTAAGATCCATAAGTACATCAAGGACAAGGCTCCAACAGATGATGTGCTCAGTGAATGTCTCAGACAATGGGGAACAGAAGATGAGGTGCTGGAGGTTCCATCATGGGAGGACAAGCCCCTACATGGGATGTACCACCCAAACATAACTGAAGTGGTGTATATCAGGAAATGGTACCAATGTCTAGACAGAGCTGGACTAAAGGACAGCACAGAGACACTCATCATGGCTGCACAGGAGCAGGCCTTGAGCACCAGAGCAATAGAGGCTCAGATCTATCACACCAGACAAGACCCCAGGTGTAGACTGTGCAAAGAGGCCAATGAGACAATCCAGCACATAACTGCAGGGTGTAAGATGCTGGCAGGGAAAGCTTACATGGAGCTCCATAACCAAGTGACTGGTATAGTGTACAGGAACATCTGTGCAGAGTATGGGCTGGAAACCCCAAGGTCAAAGTGGGAAACACCTCCAAAGGTGGTAGAGAATGACCGAGCCAAGATCCTGTGGGACTTCCAGATACAGACGGACAGAATGGTAATGGAGAACCAACCAGACATTGTGGTGGTGGACAAAGAGCAGAGGAAAGCCGTTGTGGTCGTCATAGCAACACCGAGCGACTTCAACATCAGGAAAAAGGAACACGAGAAACTAGAGAAATACCAGGGGCTCAGAGAAGAGTTGGAGAAAACCTGGAGGGTGAAGGCATCAGTGGTGCCCGTGGTCATTGGGGCACTCGGGGCAGTGACCCCCAAACTGGAGGAGTGGCTACAGCAGATCCCAGGAAATACATCAGACATCTCAGTCCAGAAAAGTGCAGTGTTAGGAACAGCAAAGATACTGAAGAACCCAGGCCTCTGGTAGAGGACCTGAGCTTGAAGGAAAAAGAGACCGCCCACAGTGGGTGAGCGAGAGAGAGAGAGAGAGAGAGAGAGACATCAGCCAATTAAAAGTAGTCATAAGAAGCTAACCCAGGTGAGACTCCTCCCACTAGTCTCACTCTCTGGTATCACATATTGGCCCCTCCCACACCATGTGATGGGAGCCAATCTCAGACTCTGAACAGAACAATGAAGGAGAGAAACATATATTACAATAAACATGCAAAGGTCAAAATTGTCATTTAAAACAGGAAATCATAAAGCATCCAACTGATAAATCCAGAAAGTTTCTGGGTTCTCCTCTAATCAAAGGTTTACCATGTTCAATACCCACAATGCTCAGTAAGGTAAAAAGTTCACTTCTTTATTTTTGGTACTAATTGTATATTTATGCTCAGCTAGTTCATCTCATACGTCTTTTTGTACGTCCATGGACACAAAAACTGCTTTATGAAGTGTTACAATTAATTAAATCATTTTGTTTAAAAGTGTTTTTTAGTCCTTCATTTATGCAACATTATCACAATAAGGACAGTTGTTTTGTTTTCCACTGGTGGGCGTGAGTCCATCAATGTGTCTTAGAGTGTGTTCATGTCTAAATGAAACATTTTAGATGAATTTATAAAAGGATCTGTTATACGTCCTCTGATGTTTAATCTTCTGATAGATCTAGTTCAATAAAAACACTTCAGCCTGAAATATATCCTCAAAAACAGGGATTACGTGTGTGTGTGTGTGTGTGTAGGATGTAAACTGGTGCACACACATCTGTGCTGTGTGCTAATTAGCAGGTGAAAGTGTTTAAAGGGAAGGTCCTGACAGTGTACACACACACACACACACACACACAGCGTCACAGACGGATTCCTCACAGGGTCATACAGACCCTTCTTAATCCTCCCCTTTAATTGGCCAAGTGTCAACGGACATGACAAGTCTCATCTGTGTGTGTGTGTGTGTGTGTGTGTGTGTGTGTGTGTGTGTGTGTGTGTGTGTGATAGAAACAGGTTGATTCACCAACTGTGAAGAAATGTACATCAAACTGTTTTTGTGTCATTGGCCACGTTTACATGGGAGCTTTAATTCCTCTTTCATTCAGAATAAAATTTAAATCCTCTTTAAACTGAGCATGTAAACACTTACAGGGACGAGAGATTCAAGGTAGAAAATGGAAGGGTTGATTATTGTAAAGTGAGAGTGAGGTGTGAAGTTGTGCATATTGTGCTTATTGTGTTGTGTAATCAATCCATTCTGGTGACCAGTGTGAAAATTTGACATTTATTTGAGGAAAACCCCTTGAGATGTAGCATCTCGTTTTCGAGGAGGACCCAAAAAAACACAACAATTCACATACAGCACAATACAGAAGTAAAACAACTAATAAGGACAAATAACACAATATTGCTCACAACACACAATCTCCCACAACCTCACATCTCAGGATAAACATATACATAGATATACAACTACATTTACAGTATATAGATCCACATTCATAATATATCCAAATAGAGCATACATATACATACACAGCAATACACATACATAAGCATAGCCATACACACAAAGGCAAATATAGCTTATGAACATAGCTATACATTACATATCAATCTCCTTCTTTCTATTGACTGTGTTGACCATCTGTTTTTACGTATCTACCAGTGGCGGCTGCTGGTCTTTCATGCAGGGGAAGCTCATTTTCTGCCTACTTCAGAAAATGTATCTGTTTATTTAAATGTGAATTCTAGTAGAATTCACATTTTGTTGTCAACAACTATTTGTAGATTATCACACACGCGTAGCTGCTGCGCGCTGGAGTGTGAGTGTTTGGTCAAAAGTCTCACAACACAAGCAGTAACAGTCTCCACAAACACCAAAAACAGACACTAGGTTTGTCAGAAGTTGATTCGCTATGAGAGGATCAGCAAAGTCTCCGTGTCAACACAGAGCAACGGACTGAAATATTTGAAAAACCCGCCTGTGTGCTTACAACGTCATACTCTCTGATTGGCTCATTTCGCTGTCAATCAAAATTGAATTAGCCTGAGACAGATCATCCAATCATCATCCATTATTCCAGCGTCCGGAACAGACAGATCCAGCCCACTGCTCCATAGACCTCCTGTGAAGCCCGGCGTCCGATGGGCGGGACTAAGTGCGTCATAACCGAGCATTTATCCAATGAGCGTCTAGTTTGACTGCAGTGGATCAACCACTAAATCCTGTCCCATTGAAGTCAATTGAAGCTGAACTTCACCACTGTTTATTAACACTGTGACGCTGCGGTAATGAATGAAGAACGTCACGCTGTCACTGTCAGTTTCCTGTTATAAGAAGCTGATTCTGAACTAAACATACATGTGTTCTGTCATATATTTAGTCAATGAAATGTACACACAACACTACATATTTGACCACTGATTTTAGGGGAAGCTGAGGTTCCCTTGTAGTCTTAAAGCATCCGCCACTGGTATCTACATAGAGCTGTTCTAAAGGAGCCTAAGGTGGTCAGTGACCTCAGTGATGGGGCAGATGGTTCCAGTCTGAGGGAGCTTTAAAACAGAAGGATCTCCAACCAACCTCTTTACAAATGGGTGGAACAATAAAAGTTAAATACTGGGAGAGTCTCTATTGATAAGTTGGGAAAACTGAACAAAATAGCATTTTAAATATGGTGGTAAGGAAAAATGGATACATTTAAAAATAAACTGAAACCAGTGATAATGCTGTCTTTTGTTGGGCTGTATCCAGTTCATCTCATCATAGAGCTCACAGTGATGAGTTCTGTATGGACATTTTAAAATAAATCTACACAAAAAGTTGAACATAACATTAAGTGAATTTAGATGGATGTTATATATATTTTGATAAACTATATCTGCATAATCAATTATGGGTAGAATAAACTGAGAGATTATTTTCTTTTTTTACTTGTAAAGTAAAACAGTTTGAGGACCGATAGAGAGGCATTAAACAAGAATATATGCGTTTTAATACAAGATCAATATGTGGTTTGAAGTTTAACTGGGCGTCCAGCCACAATCCAAGATACTTGCCAGAGGTCTCCTTTGTCATCTGGGAGCCATTTTCAAAATTGATATTTAAGTCATCAATTTGGAGTAAATAGCGAGTCCCAAAAAGCATACAAAATTTTTTTTTTCATATTGAGTTTTAGGAAATACATTTTTAGCCAGTATAGGATTGAGTTGAAATCTGTCTGTAATTTGATTTGAAGTTCAGACAAGTTAGAATCTGAAAAATGAAGTGCAGTATCATCTGCATATAGATTAACTTGACAATTTTTACATAATTGCGGGAGATCATTAATAAAGATGGAAAATAAAAGAGGACCAAGAGTAGAACCCTGTGGCACACCTTTTTCCACGAGACATTGACTAGAATGTGAATCTTTAAAAACAACAAATTGACGACTGTTATGGAGATAAGCATTAAACAATAAGAGGGCATTCCTGTTAAAACCTATTGCATTAAGTTTATCCAATAGTAAGTCGTGATCTACCAGATCAAAGGCTTTTGACAGGTCAATAAATATAGCACCTGTGTATTGGTTATGATCACATCATTAGTAAATTTAACTAAAGCTGTTGTTGTGGAGTATCCAGAGCAGAAGCCTGATTGAAAAGGAGATAACATATTGAAATGATTGAGATATTCATATAACTGTTGAAAAATTATTTTATCTAATATTTTTGTAACTGTACAGATTATAGAAATTGGACGAAAACTACTTAAATCAGTCTTATCTCCTTACTTGAATATCAGAGTCACTCTTGCTGTTTTCCAGATAAGTGGAATAAAATTGGTGTCTAAGGACATGTTGAACAGATCAGTTACTGGATCCAAGCTAAAGACATTTGGCTTCCAAACATCTGGACCAGCACTACTATTTTTTAACTCAGAGATGGCTTGAAGTACATCATATTGTTGAATTCTAGTAAAGGAAAAGAGGAATAATCACAGTGGGTGGCACTGCTAATAAAAGAAAAGTGTGTGTTGAAGGCCTCGGCAGTTGTTTATGGGTCTGTAATAAAGTTATCATTGAGAAGTACACGATTAGTAGAATCATGATTTGATTTAAGAAGCTGATTAAGATGTTTCCAGAACTGTTTGGGATCATTTGAATTCTAAGTAAATGTTTCTTTATAGTAGTTGGAGCTAGAATTCCTGGTTTGCGTTTTGCAGTGATTCCTCAAACGCTTATATTCATCCCAGTCAGAGTTATCCTTCAATTTCTTATGTTTTTCCCAAGCTTGGTCCCACTTTTTAAAGAGATTAATTCAATCTGGACTGATCCATGGGAGATGTCTAACCTTTACACAAATTGTTTTTAATGGAGCATGTTTTTCAATTACATTATAAACTTCAGAGTGAAAAATGTCCCAAGCATATTCAACATCAGGAATCAGGTGAAATCTAGAGCAGTTAATACTGGCCAAGTCATTTAGAAATTGTTCAGTATTTATATTATTACTTTGTCCAATTTTTATGTATTTTGGTGGGAGTTGGGGCATTTTAATTTTCCACACACAAAAAATTATATGAGAAAATACACCAGATGCAGTTATTCTATTTGGTTTAGAAATGAGTATCCAGTCTATCAAAGATGAGGAATGGTTGTCAACTCTGGGTCTTTTATTAGTTGTATAAGGTTGATATTTGCTACTAAATTTCTGTCATTTGAGGAGGAACGATGGAGCCAGTTACTATTAAAATCGCTGAAAACTATAATTTCACTGTTTTTCTTAATTGAGTTAATTTTGTTGATAATTGAGTTCATTGAGTTAGAGAGAGAAGATGGATGCCTATAAATATTACTAATTATTATATGTTTATTTTCATGAAAACTTATTTTTGTAAATAGTGATTCAAAGTTAAAAGGCTCAATTATTGGTGTAAGGAGTTCAAATGTAAGATTTCTAGAGACATATGTCACTAATCCTCCACCCCTGGAACCTCTGTCAGCTCTATAATTACTATATCTAATATGTTTATATGTAATCATGTTTCTGAGATGGTGATAATATGGGGTTTATTATAAGAAATCCAGACTCTCAGAAGGTCAATTTTTGGTACGAGACTCCTTTTGTTGAGATGGATCATTTTTAGACCCTTAGACAATTCTATTCTAAGTTAGACAATAAAGCATGAGATGAAAGGATGAGGAGAGAGAGGGTACAGAGCAAAAAAAAGAAAAAAACATTCATAGACAGACAGAAACACACAAAATACAGAAAAACATAGAACATACGTTATGAGATCAGAGATAAGAGGCTCTCTGCAGTTAAATGGAATAGCCTGCTGCTTTTTACTGCATAGTACGGTAGGGCTCAGAAGTTAAAAAAAGAAAAAAAAAAAACATTTTATAAAGTAAGGAGGGTGAAAATCAATGGCAGCTTATGTTTGTTCATAATAGAAATCAACTCAATTTCACAAGCACAAAGTTTGCCTTTTCTTTTCAGTCCGTTGCACTCTTTACGACATGTCAGAGTAACGTGCGACACAACACGTCAGAATACGGCAAACAAAGAAAGTGCTTATGGCCAAAACAACAACTAGAAGAGGTGCTTGCAGTTTAGTGTCCAATAATGACATTTACAGTAAACAGGTGTTAGTTTTTACTGTATATTAGTGTCAGAAACTAGACAACAGTAAGTACTCACATTATGGAGACGTCATATTTCGGAAAAAGTCCTGTGCATCGTCAGGGGAGAGAAAAAGCCTCGGCTTGCCATCAATAATCACACTCAAAGTAGAAGAGAAAAGCAGTGAGTAGCTTTTTCCAACACCACAGAGCTTTTTCTTGATTTTGTCGTATTGACGGCGTTTTTTGACGAGCTCTGCACTGAAGTCCGGATAGATGGAGACGCGGTTGCCCTGGCCAGATGCAGGATCTGAACTTTGTCCACGAAGTGCAGGAACTTTACAAAGATGGTCCAAGTGGATTTGGCGCTGCTTCTGGAGTTGTGTGTATGGGAACGATAAGCCCTTTCGATCACCGGCGGCGTGGCGTAATTCTCACGGCCTAACAGGTGACACACAAGCTGGGCAACGAAGCGCACCATGTCTGCTCAGGAACATTAACGAAGCAAAGGTTCATAGCCCGGCTTCTCTTCAGCCTTGTCCCTGAGGTAAGTGTTCTCTTTTTCAAGTGCAGCAACTTGTTGAGTCAGGTCGTCAATGTTGCATTTATTAGCACTCACACGCTGTTCCACCTGGTTAACCCTAACCCTAACCCTTAATGTTGAAAGTGATCCTTGTATCTTGTTTAAAGTTGTCTGCACGGGTACAATCATGTTCTCAATGTGAGCAGTCATTTCAGCTTTGCTTTGTTGGATGGCCTCCAGAGAAAACTCTGACGTTCAATATTCTCCATTGTGGCAATATTTCAGAGAGATTCTTTCCACCTCTGATTGAGAAAACTTTTCAGTTATACTTGGCGACAACAGCAGATAGTAGCACCTACTTGGAAAGTCAGGGTTTATGCAGCAGGCTGAGACCTTTTGTGGAGCACTCAGTCAGTAGCGGCCATCTTGAGTGAGAGTGAAGCTTAGGTATAATGGTGGTGTCTGTGGACAGAGGGAAGGAGTGAGTGGTAATACCTAAAACAGGTATTTAGGATCAACGTGTCTAAAATTAAGCCCAGTATGAGTTTAATCCCACAGTCCAAGACATGCCAGTGCATCGTAGACCAATGTATGTGCAAGAACTGCTACTGTAAACCCAGGCACTGCCCCGGACCTGAAGATGCAGCCAGGCTAGCAGAAAGAGCGGGAGCCAAGGAGCCCAGGCAACCCCCCATGGGGCTGAGCAACCCTCCAGATGCCCCTATGACCCCAAGCCGAGAGGTAGCCACTGTCCCCCACATACACACCCGAGAAAGCACCAAGGAGACGAGGACCCAGCGCACCCCACCACCGACCCCAACCCCAAGGCTCCCCACCAACATCCACCCCACCACCCCCACCCCTCGAGGGGAGGGCCCAGAGAGCCCCCCGCCTGAGACCCCAGCAGAGGAGCCAAGGCCCACGCCCAGTAGAGGGCCAGAGCTGCGCCAGATGGGCAGCAGGCGGGCCCAGAGCCAGCAGGGACCGGACCCCGGGCCAGAAGGACCCAATATAGAAGCAGCACCGGGAGCAGCCCACCCTGAGATAACGACAGCCCAGGCGCCTGGCGGCCCTCACCGCGGGAAGGAGTCACTTCAACGGCACACACCCGGTGCAGAACAGCAGCCCCCAGCCAAGGGCGCCCCGGACCCACCCAGTGATCCGCAGATAGCAGGACAGACCTACCAGGCGGCCGACAGCAACCGCAACCACCGGAACAGCTAGCACCGCCTCCCAGCAAACAGCATCATCCCGAAGCATTAAGAAACCCCGCCCCAACCCCGCTACAGACGCCAGCAAACCACTGCGACGTGGCAGGCCACCCACCCCCAAGGCAACGCGGAGACGAGACAAGCACCAAGCCACACCCAAAGGGAAGAGGCACCCCCACGCTCCGCCGGGGTGCTCCCCTTTCAACCTTTGTGTATATACTGTATGTGTATGTGGTGCAATAGCTCTGGAGGGTGGAGGTGGCAGTCGCACCCTCCGGGGGGTGGTGTGTTTAGGTGCGATTAAAATTGGAGAGATTGGTAGGGCAACTTGAGGTGGGAGTGCCGCCCTCGCATTACTACTCAGTAGCACAGGCGGCGGCACCCTTCACCCCCAGCCCCACCACGATACAACGCCCTCTACAGGGATGCAACCCCGCCACCCACGACTGATAAGCAGGCGAACCCAAGCACCCTCAGCCAGGAACCGCCACCCCACACCAAGTGCCGCCAGCAGAGCACTCCCCCACCCCACTCCCCCACAGAGACCATCCCCGATCACCCACGCGCAGACACAAGACACCTCCTCAACACCAGCGCAGCCCGTAGGACGGCGGGCCCCAGGCCACCAGCCCCACCTTGCCAAAGGCAGCGCGGCGCCACACCGAACCGCAGCCAGTCCCTGGGCACACGGCAGAAGAACGTGCCCTGAGATGCCCCACCCCCGGGACACCCCTGGCGCACCCAGCCAGCAGACCAACCACTCCCGACGCGGATCCACCAGGCCAGGTGTGTAGATTTATTACACGCACAGACATCGGTAAACGGAACAGGCTTCATCAGGTGATACTAAAACCCAGAGATGGAGTAAATGTGTCCCCGTACTGCATTCACAAGCTGTAATATCACCAACTTTATCATTGTACCAGTTGTTAGAGCGACTATCTTGACCAGGGAGTTTTACTGAGCTTTATTTACCAGTGATTAGTCCCTGCTCAGCTGACCAAAATGAAACAGTTTGTTATTGTCCAGCTGCTGCTTCAAAACTACAATCAAACTACAATCTTCTGTTGTAGCGGACATTAATAGGTTTGTTGTGCGCTTTTTCCCGATAGACGTGAATATGTTACGTTCTCCCCCTGTCCAATCAGAACCCTTCCCAACCCCCAGACCTAAAGAGGAATTAAATAAAGGTGAATAAACCTGTTTTCCATGTAAACCTCAATTTGGAATCACTATTTCCATGTAAACACGAAGCAGAACACTTTAAATCTAATGATTTAATTTGGAATACAGTAGTCCCTCATTTATTTTTGGGGGTTACGTTCTAAAAAATAACCACAATAGGCAAAATCCGCAAAGTAGTCAACTTTATTTTTTACAATTATTATACATGTTTTAAGGCTGTAAAAACCCTCACCACACACTTTATACACTTTTCTCACTAATGAATATTTCTCTCTTATTTAAACATTCTCAAAGTTCAAACCTTTATAGATTATAAAACATAAACCTGTTTTCAAACATACGACACTACAGTCACACTGTTAGTGATCAGACATTGATGCTGAACACATTCAGAGTCTTTGTTGATGATGACGTCACGTTAACACTGACACTGGTCTGTTCATCCATTCAACCATGGAGTAGAAGCCGTGTGTGACCACCACAGCTGTAGGACACGCCCCTTATAACCAGGACTAGGTGTGGAGGAGAATCAGTGAGGAGGTGGTAGTAGCAGGTAAAAGTTCTCTCTGTAGCACTGAGCTAGCATAGCATTAGCCGCTAATCACACCAGCTTTTTTCACTGGTGGTTTATGTTTATGAGGAGAAAAAGGAGCACAGCTCCTCACTTCAGCAGACAGTGAAACTCACCACGTTGGATGTGTTGCTGGTGGGTGAACGCAGCATTAGCCAATCAGGACGCAGAACACAATGCGCATTCATACGCTGTAAAAAAAATGCATCCAAAATTGCACTGTAAAAAAATCAGTGAAACACCGAGGCCGCAAAAGGTGAACCACGTTATAGCGAAGGGACTACTGTATTTAATTCTGAATGAAAAAGCATCATGTAACTGTGTCCATTGTGACTATTATAAACTATTGTAGTGAGACTGTAATGTAGCACTAAACTATCAAACTGAGAACATGTGAGCTCGATCTAGTGCAACATGTATCAAACTCAAGGCCCTGGGGCCAATTCCGGCCCTTTAGAGCATCCAATGTGGCCTGCAGGAGAAAGTTAAAAAAAAGACAGAAAAACATGAATCGATGTGTAAATTACCAAATTATTTGAATGTATACATCGCAGTCCCTCAGAATACACAAATTAAATTAAACATTACAATATTTGCCAGTGTTCACTGTGTTCTCATGTTTATATCACATATCATTTTTAAATGCTAAATTATTGAAAAATCCTAAACATTTTCTAAACTTTCATTTTTGCTAAAATTATTCCACATTTCTCCAATTTAAACAAAAATTAATCAGAAAATCAGGTAAATTCAGATGCAAAGTACGGCATAATATTGTTAAAATGTCTTGTTCTCCCGCCTAAATTCCATGGCCCACTTGAGATTAAACTGTTTTGTATTTGGCCCCTGAACTAAAATGAGTTTGAGGCCCCTGTGCTACACACAGTGTGGGTTATGGAGCAGCTGTTATATAACATAAAGGACAGTGTTAATTTAAACAGATCATTTAGATTCAGTTTTAGTGATCTTATGACTAAAATAAAAATGAGTTTAAATCAAAATGTTGACATCAGGCCTATTTCAGGTCTAGTCTAGTTTTAGTCAACTAAAGCAGTGGTTCTCAACCTGTTCAGGCCCCAACCGCCAAAATAAAGGTCCCAGAGAGCAGGGACCCTCCAAAATAAAGGTCCCAGAGAGTGGGGACCCTCCAAAATAAAGTTCCCAGAGAGCAGGGACCCTCCAAAATAAAGGTCCCATAGAGCAGGGACCCCCACTGTATCTGAAGGTGGTTGAACACAGACATGAACATTGAAGAACAGTCATGTGGAGACAGGACCATCTATAAGGGGGAATAAAGGAGAGATTTTTGGGGTCCATCCATAAAGTCAGTAAAATGATGGTCCATTGTTCTATGAATCTGTGATAACCACATTTATTAATTCATCTGAATAATATCCACTGTTATCCAGGAACGTTTATTATTATTATTATAGTCATCTTAAAGACTACCAAGTCAAATTCCTTGTACTGTCCTAAAAACTGTACTTTGCCATTAAAACATTTCTGATTCTGAAGATGGAAATCCTGGTTTTAATCACTAATAAAATGGTTCAAAGTGACCAAAAATGGAGGAAAAGGAGGTGAAATGAGATTTTAAAAACCACAGATAATGGTTAAAAGTTGTAAATTAGAGTTGATAAAAACAGCCTTAACCCATGTTTAGTTTTCTGAAAAAGGTTATTGGACTGTGTGTGTGTGTGTGTGTGTGTGCATTGCTCAGGGCTACATCCAGGCTTTATACTTTAAAGCTGTTATTAATTTGTGTTTCCGTGACTAACGGAACAGATAAAAAGGAATGAGAGGAATCATCGTCCAGGCTAAATAAATATTTTCAGTCTTGCTTTACAGACTTCTAAAGTAATTACAATTAAATCCAGTTTTGTGAGATTTAACCAGTTGATATGATGAAACGCCTTCAAGAAAAACTCTTTAGTTACAGTGAACATTAGCTTTGTTAGCATGGTGCTCTCTGCTGCTCTGTGATAATTCTACAATAATAAAGGCCTCAATACATTTTTAATAAACAATTGTAATATTGTCCAATCAGCTTCCATTTTTGAAGCTCAGTTCAGTAAATGTGGGTCTTTTGAAGATCATGAAGTTGCATATTTTTCTGTTCAAACATAAACATAAAGTCAAGGTCACACATTGAAAGGAAATGTTGTTCAATGGTACCAGTCTGAGCACTGTATCTCAATTTGTGGCCAAGTTATAGGAAAAAAAGTATTACGTTGAGAGCGTTGAGGTCTCAGTTTTATCACATCTCTGAAGAGTTCTTGACCTTAAATATGACCTTGAGCAAAGGTCAAGGTCACACATTGAAAGGAAATGTTGTTCAATGGTACCAGTGGCCAAGTTATAGGGAAAAAAGGTTTTTTCTTTTTTTTCCTCGAGAATTCATGAACTTTGACCACTACCAATCTTTTCACTGGTGGGACGTACAGCTTTGATCCAGTGAAATAAAATACTCCACTTGAGATGAGCTTTACAGAAATGTAAACATCCAACTTGTACGATGAATATTCGTAGAGATATGGCAAATTTACATTTTTGACATTTGACATTGACCTTGACATTTTGGCCCCAAAAAGGTCAACATTAATAGTAATAATAATAATAATAATTAACGTAGCGCAGGATCATTAAATAAGACTCCTCAGCGACACGACATTCAATAGTGTAACAGAAGTCATCAGCTAGTTATAACAGCACAGTGTGTAATGTAATGTGATGTGTAATGTGTAATATAATGATGTGTACTATTATGATAAATAATGTCAGTAGTTGACAGACAGAGAACAGACTCCATGGTACCAGAGCTGGAATCTGCTCAGCTCTTTTATTTATAGACCTGTGTGTGTTTATCTGTTGTTTCTGTGAGACGTGTGTGTGTGTGTGTGTGTGTGTGTGTGTGTGTGTGAGTGTGTGTGTGTGTATGTGTGTCTGTATGTGTGTGTGTGTGTGTGTGTGTCTGTATGTGTGTGTGTGTCTGTATGTGTGTGTGTGTGTGTGTGTCTGTATGTGTGTCTGTATGTGTCTGTGTGTGTGTGTGTGTCTGTGTGTGTGTGTGTGTGTGTGTATGTGTGTCTGTGTGTGTGTGTGTGTATGTGTGTCTGTATGTGTGTGTGTGTGTGTGTGTGTGTGTGTGTGTGTGTGTGTGTGTGTGTGTCTGTATGTGTGTGTGTGTGTGTGTGTGTGTGTGTCTGTATGTGTGTCTGTATGTGTCTGTGTGTGTGTGTGTGTCTGTGTGTGTGTCTGTATGTGTGTGTGTGTGTGTGTGTGTCTGTATGTGTGTGTGTGTGTGTCTGTGTGTGTGTGTGTGTATGTCTGTATGTATGTGTGTGTGTGTGTGTGTGTGTGTGTGTGTGTGTGTGTGTGTGTCTGTGTGTGTGTGTGTGTGTGTATGTCTGTATGTGTGTGTGTGTGTGTGTGTGTGTGTGTGTGTGTGTGTGTGTGTGTCTGTGTGTGTGTGTGTGTGTGTGTGTATGTCTGTATGTGTGTGTGTGTGTGTGTGTGTGTGTGTGTGTGTGTGTGTGTGTGGACTCACCATAGTTCAGGTACTTTATATGATCAATAATCTGTTCCATTGATCCACTATGTTACCTTTACTAGTAAAGTTCAGTAGATGTGTAATTGTGTAATTGTGTAATTGTGTAATTTTGTGAGACAAACCCTTTTATTTCCATTGCATTATTTTTTAAAGCTGAAACCAACAAAGTTCAGGTCTAGTATTAACAGACCAAAGATGGCTGACTTCCTGTTTGGTTTTGGGGCGTGGTCATAATGTAACTTTTTGTTCATCTTACGATCAAGAATACAGTACATGTGGCGAATTTCATATGAATCAGGCAAAGCTGCCGGTGGTGTAGTTAGTAATGTCTATAATAGTCGCTGTGTGCTTTGGGTATCCTAAGGGGGTAAACTGGTGTGTAATAATAATAAAAGCAACAACAATAGGTTCCTACGGCCAGTATGACCTTCTGACCCTAATAATAATAATAATAATAATAATAATAATAAAAACAAAGTGCATTACAATAGGGTCTCTGTGCTCGGGCCCTAATTACTAAATTTCAATTACAGTTAATCACAACTACTGAGCTTGAAAGAAATAACCCTATAAAAGTTTTTCAGGGTTTTACGATAGCCTTATCTAAAATAAAATAATAATTACCTAAAAAATGTGGGTTATTGTTAAATCTCTGCAACTGAAACAAACATCTTTGTGTCTTGGTCAGTGACACATAAATCAATGATGAAACTCGTTGTTAACGCTTTTAATCATCAATTTTTATAGATTTTATTGATTTGTTGTTGCAGTGTTATTCTCTCAATGTGCTTTACATGATTAAAATGTGCAACAGAAAACATTAACAGTTTAAACAGCAGTGTTTATATATATATATATACAGTATATAGTTTATATATATATATTTATACAGTATATAGTTTATATATATATATACAGTATATAGTTTATATATATATATATTTATACAGTATATAGTTTATATAATTTACGTATATGTTTATATATATATATATTTATACAGTATATAGTTTATATATATATATATATTATACAGTAAATAGTTTAATATATATATATATATATACAGTATATAGTTTATATATATAATATATTTATTACAGTATATAGTTTTAGATTATATACAGTATATAGTTTTATATATATATATTTGATAAAGTATAGAGTTTTATATATATATATATATACAGTAAATATTTTATATATATATATATATATATACAGTATATAGTTTATATATATATATATTTATACAGTATATAGTTTATATATATATATATATATATATACAGTAAATAGTTTATATATATATATATATATATATATATATATAGTATATAGTTTATATATATATATATATATTTATACAGTATATAGTTTATATATATATACAGTATATAGTTTATATATATATATATTTATACAGTATATAGTTTATATATATATATATATATATATACAGTAAATAGTTTATATATATATATATATATTTATACAGTATATAGTTTATATATATATATATATATATATATATATATATATATATATAGTATATAGTTTATATATATATATATTTATACAGTATATAGTTTATATATATATATTTATACAGTATATAGTTTATATATATATACACAGTATATAGTTTATATATATATATATATATATATATATATATACAGTAAATAGTTTATATATATATATATATATACAGTATATTGTATATATACCAAGCATGAGTAATGATGTTGTTACCGCTGGTCATAGTGTTCTTCTTCTTCTTCTTCTTCTTCTTCTTCTTCTTCTTCTTCTTCTTCTTCTTCTCCACCTGATGTCACATGTTAACACGTGTCCATGAATCTCAGTGAATAATGACACTGAACATGTTCTGTGATTAATAATGACAGTATATAAAGCTAATAACAGTGTGTACGGTCATGGTGTCCACAGGCTCACATTAGGGAGGTTTAATGATCACAAGACAAAGACACATTATGCTAAATAATTAGTGTGCAAATGAAAATGTTTATGAAAGGGGACGAAACATCTACTGAGTTCAGGATGTGTTGTAGCAGAACAAGAACCATCAGCGTCTCCTCCTGACATGAAGCTACTCATGGATCAGACACTGGACTGGTCCACAGACAGATAGTGTGTCACAGTGACCAGCAGCATGTCACGTTTAACACACACACACACACACACACACACTCCCACAAACGAGCATGATGTCATTGGCTGAGTCTCAGAGCGTAAAGAGCTGTAAAGTTCTACATAAATAGATTCAAACTGTTTTTAATGCAGTTCACTCTGTTGTTACTGAAGGATGAACTTCAAACATTAAAAGTCAAACTAATCAACAGCAGAGCCTCAGATTTTTGTTTCAATTCTGTGGAAATGACACAAAAATGGGTTTATTTAGACTTATTCAGACGTTACTGCCTATTAAACCATCTGAAACCTTGGTAAACATGACTAATGCAGTTAAAAAAACTTATTATTATTAATTCCCTGTTCCTCTGCAGTCATAAACACCATCAAATCACCAGATGTTGCATGAGATTTAATGTCTGTTTTCTAAAGTTGCTGCACATCAGACGAGACGTTTTCAGGTCGCGACTAAATCCATTGGTGCTACTGATTACTGATTCACGTAAAATCAAAAGGTGCGTTTCACACAGAAATGCATTTACGTGCTCACAAGAACACACACACACACACACACACACACACACACACGCTCTGAACACAACCACATGATGTAGCAAACAGCTAATGTGGTGAAACTAACTACGACTACTTGAAATGGTTGCACGCGTAGTGCAGAGACTGAACTGAATAAAAAGGAGGGTTCACCAGCAGCAGCATGGACTGACCCCCACTGTCAGAGCCACTGTCTGGATTACGGCCCCTCACCGCAGAACGAAGCCGATGAAGGAAAGCAGGAAGTGATGTGTGCAATTGGTGTAATGGCTAGGCTAAAGGCTAACACTAACAGGCCTCCCGTGAGTTGAGGGAGTGGCTGAGTAACAACATCCATGACTCAGCTTTCCATCTCCATGGTCTGTCGGGGGTGGGGATGGGGGGGTGGCCTGTGTGTCTTCATGAACACGGTGCACAGCCTGTCTCCATGTTTGTCTTTATGATGATGAATGAGCTTTAACTGTGTTATTGAAACACCCACAGCCCTGAATAATGACCAAACGTGACACACTTACAAAGATCAGGAGATCTGTGTCTGTTGGTTCAGGTGGTAGAGGTGGTCTTCTGATCCAGAGGTTGGGGGTTTGATCCCAGTCTATACCTGTCTATGTGTCCAAGTTTTCCTTGTGCAGACCCTGACCCCTAAGTGTCACCTAGCACGTTAGCTCAGTCCCATTAGTGTGTGAAAGTATGAATCATTTACATTGTGTAGCTGATTAGAACTAGAATCTAATTGATTAATTTGCTGGGACGCTACATACAATACTGAGGACTGGCACAGTTTTGCTGCTACATCTAATGGGATTTATTTAAGTGCTATGTTGTAAATATTCATTTCTCAGTGAAATGTTTCAAAACTGTGTTAAACTAGTGCTTCCTCTGACATTTGATCCCAAACTAACATGACACCATCAACAAGCATCCTACTGACATCATCTGTTCAGGTGAAACACACACACACACAGTGTGTGTGTGTTTCACTGAGGGATGACTTAGACCCATTGCATACTTGACACATGCCTGTGAACTGTCACCTCTTCACTCCTCCACATCAGGACTGAAGGATGCTAAATGTTTGCTAGCGTCATGACAAGTATGAAGGTGCAATTTGTCAGAAAAACAACACACAAGCTGCTTGTCAAGCTCTGAAGAGGAGGAGGAGGAGGAGGAGGAGGAGGTCAACAGACAGAGCATGTGTGTTATCTCTCTAGTGTGTAGTGTTGTGTTGTGTGCTCTAATCAGGCTAATAGTGACACAGATAACATCTATTGGTGATAAAACACAGCAGTTGTGTGTTTTCTTGGTATCAAACCAGGAACACGTTGAATATATCGAGCGTGTCCTTGGAACGCTCCAATCATTCCTGTCGGTCAGGGACAGGAACAGTCGGCTCCCTCAGATTCCCAGGATGAGTTGTTGAGTTGCTGTGCAGGTCGGGGGTCACCTGGGACACGTCCACATACCGTAGAGACGGGGAACAGAAACTGTGGTTAGGAATACTAAACAGCTGAAGATAATCAGCCTGTCCCCTTCCCCACCAAGGATGTTAATACCAGATAATCTCATGTTTTATAAGATTATCCTATGATCAAAGGTGTGTTAAAAGTGAATGTAACCTTAAAAGTTAACATTTCGTAGCATATGCAGACACGGTACAAAATAAATGGTGAATTTGTCCCAATAAATGTCTCAGAATCAGGTTGGGGCTGAAAACCAAACCAAAAGTCCTCATGTGGAGAAAGCTGGAGTCTAAACAACAAGAAGCAGCAGCAGAACGTCCAAAGAGCTCAAACATGGCTGACCTCTATAATATTACATTTCTTTCACGATTGCAAACTACAAGTTCCAACTTCAGGTGGCGTTCCAAGTCACTTATTCAAGTAAGAGGTCAGAGATTCCTGAGCTCTGGGTTGCTTGAAACACAGCTTTAAGGTTCAAACATAGTTAGTCCACCAGCAAATAATAATAATAATAATAATAATAATAATAATAATAATAATAATAATAATAATAATAATAATCTGGTCCTGGTCCCTCCACTTCCTGTGGAGGTTGAACACAGCTCACTACTGTCTATGGTGGTGTCATAGACAGTGTGTTGACCAGCAGCATGATGGACAGGAAGTCACTGAGGAGGAGGTGAAGGTAGCAGGGGTCAGAGGTCATAGGATCACACCACCACCTCTTATTGACATGGTCACACAACTAACTCTTTATGACTGTTTACCTACCAACCGACTGACCGACCTAGTTACTTATCCAACTTCTATCTATCTATCTATCTATCTATCTATCTATCTATCTATCTATCTATCTATCTATCTATCTATCTATCTATCTATCTATCTATCTATCTATCTATCTATCTATCTATCTATCTATCTATCTATCTATCTATCTATCTATCTATCTATCTATCTATCTATCTATCTATCTATCTATCTATCTATCTATCTATCTATCTATCATCTATCTATCATCTATCTACTAACAATCATATCTCTCTATAAAAGCAAGGAATCTCTGTGTCTGTATGTCTGTGTGTCTGTATGTCTGTGTCTGTATGTCTGTGTGTCTATGTGTCTATGTGTCTGTATGTCTGTGTCTGTATGTCTGTGTGTCTATGTGTCTGTATGTCTGTATGTCTGTGTGTCTATGTGTCTGTATGTCTGTGTGTCTGTATGTCTGTGTCTGTATGTCTGTATGATTATGTGTCTGTATGTCTGTGTTTCTGTGTGTCTGTATGTCTGTATGTCTGTGTCTGTG
Source organism: Gouania willdenowi (assembly GCF_900634775.1). Lineage (NCBI taxonomy): Eukaryota > Metazoa > Chordata > Actinopteri > Blenniiformes > Gobiesocidae > Gouania > Gouania willdenowi. Next base: position 26,819,178 of record NC_041062.1, read on the forward strand.
TGTCTATGTGTCTGTATGTCTGTGTCTGTATGTCTATGTGTCTGTATATGTCTGTATGTCTGTATGTCTATGTGTCTGTATGTCTGTATGTCTGTGTGTCTGTGTTTCTGTGTGTCTGTATGTCTGTATGTCTGTGTGTCTGTGTCTGTGTGTCTATGTGTCTGTATGTCTGTATGTCTGTGTCTGTATGTCTATGTGTCTGTATATGTCTGTATGTCTGTGTGTCTATGTGTCTGTATGTCTGTATGTCTGTGTGTCTGTGTTTCTGTGTGTCTGTATGTCTGTGTGTCTGTATGTCTGTGTCTGTGTGTCTGTATGTCTGTGTCTGTATGTCTATGTGTCTGTATATGTCTGTATGTCTGTGTTTCTGTGTGTCTGTATGTCTGTATGTCTGTGTCTGTGTGTCTGTATGTCTGTGTCTGTATGTCTATGTGTCTGTATATGTCTGTATGTCTGTGTGTCTATGTGTCTGTATGTCTGTATGTCTGTGTGTCTGTGTTTCTGTGTGTCTGTATGTCTGTGTCTGTGTGTCTATGTGTCTGTATGTCTGTATGTCTGTGTCTGTATGTCTATGTGTCTGTATATGTCTGTATGTCTGTGTGTCTATGTGTCTGTATGTCTGTGTGTCTGTATGTCTATGTGTCTGTATGTCTGTATGTCTGTGTCTGTATGTCTGTGTGTCTATGTGTCTGTATGTCTATGTGTCTGTATGTCTGTATGTCTGTGTGTCTGTATGTCTGTGTGTCTGTGTGTCTGTATGTCTGTATGTCTGTATGTCTGTGTCTGTATGTCTGTATGTCTGTGTGTCTGTATGTCTGTATGTCTGTATGTCTGTGTGTCTGTATGTCTGTGTGTCTATGTGTCTGTATGTCTGTGTGTCTGTATGTCTGTATGTCTGTATGTCTGTGTCTGTATGTCTGTATGATTATGTGTCTGTATGTCTGTGTGTCTGTGTTTCTGTGTGTCTTTATGTCTGTTTGTCTGTATGTCTGTGTGTCTGTGTGTCTGTATGTCTATGTGTCTGTATATGTCTGTATGTCTGTATGTCTGTGTGTCTATGTGTCTGTATGTCTGTATGTCTGTGTCTGTATATCTGTATGTCTGTATGTCTATGTGTCTGTATGTCTATGTGTCTGTATGTCTGTGTCTGTGTCTGTATGTCTGTGTCTGTATGTCTGTGTCTGTATGTCTGTGTCTGTATGTCTATGTGTCTATGTGTCTATATGTCTGTATGTCTGTATGTCTATGTGTCTGTATGTCTGTGTCTGTATGTATGATGTCTCTAATGGACTCTTTTCACTTTGTACAACATGTGTCAGGTCCAACACACACTAAAGGTCATACTTTAGATTTGGTCTTTTCTTTTGGTTTAATGATTGATCATCTAGGTATTGTAGATGTATAAATAGTGACTATTATTGCTGTATCATATTTAATCTGTCAATCACACTGGTACAGACTACTTCTAATGTGAAAAAGCAGAGACACATTCTTAATGAAGCAGCAATCAGTGGATTTTCTGCCTCTTTTGATCCAACTACATTTACTAGTTGTGATGATGTTGACACTTTTATGACAAACTTTAATAGCCATTGTTTGTCTGTTTTGGACACAGTAGCACCAGCTAAAAATACTCCAGGCTCTAATAAGAAACCTTGTCCGTGGATGAATGAAGCTATTTTTTAGCTTTAGGAGAAGCTGCTGGAAAGTGGAACGGTTGTAGAAAACCACTAAACTAGAGGTGCACAGACTCTATTTAAAAGGAAAGATAATGGAGCTAAATGAATTAATAAAGCATGCCCGCTCTGCTTATTTTACTAATCTTGTTTTGCAAAATAAGAGAAACCCCAAGGTTTTGTTCAATACTTTTGAAAATCTTGTTCCACCCTCACCGTCCCATGTGCCTGTACACACACAGGAGGACTGTAACAATTTTTTAAATTTCTTTGTAAATAAAGTACAAGATATCAGGGCTAGCATCACTCCTCCCTTGGTTAGCTTGTGCACTACAGTAGCCCCTGTGAGCTCATGGTCCTCCTTCACTCCTGTCAGCCTACAGGATGTTCAGGTTTTAGTAGAAAGATCAAACCCTCATCGAGCTCTGTAGACATTGTTCCTACTTCTCTGCTTTTAAATGTTTTTGATGTTGTCGGTCCTTAGGTGGTAAAATTAATAAATCTCTCACTTTTATCTGGCTCTGTCTCCAGCTTTTTTAAACATGTGATAATAAACCCCATTCTTAAAAAACCCAATCTTGATCCGGGGGAGCCTATAAACTACTGACCCATATCTAAGCTTCTCTTCATGTCTAAAATCATGGAGAAAATGGTTGCTAAGCAGCTAACCTCATTCATAGAGCAGCATGATATTTATGATAAATATTAATCTGGTTTTAGATCAATCCACTGAAACTGATCTTCTGAAAGTTTCTAGTGACGTGATGATGTCACTGACTCTGGTCGTTACACAGTTTTAGTTTGACTTGATCTGATGCTGCCTTTGATACAGTAGATCATAGTATACTGGTTGATCCACTTACATCTGAGATGGTTTTCTGGTGCTGTTCTCCAATGGTTTACCTCTTATATTAATAGAAGAACCTTTAATATTACTATTAATGATGTAATGTCTAATATGTCCAACCTGTCATGTGGAGTAGCCCAGGGCTCTGTTCTGGTTCCTGTTTAGTTTTTATTGTATCTGATGCCTCTTGGTCGGTTGATCCATGGTTTTAAAAATATATCTAATCATTTTTATGCTGATGATATCCAGTTGTACTGTTCCTTTAATGACTCAGCGTTTCACTTTTTATCAGAGATCTTAGACTGTATATCCTGTATCAAAATCTGTCTGTCATCAAAGTATCTCCAGATAAATTCTAATAAAACATAAACTCTGATCATCTGATAAAAACATCCTCTAATTAAAAACTCTCTTGGTGATCTGGGCTCATCTGTTAAAACCAGCCTCAGAAACCTTGGGGTTGTTATTGATCAGTTCATGTCTTTGGAGGGACATTGTCGTCAATTGACTAAAAACTGTTTTTACCACCTGAGAAATATCACTAAAGTGAGGCATCTATTATTAAAATCAGATCTAGAACTGGTCATACACACATTTATATCATCTCATATTGACTACTGTAATTCTGTTTTTACATGTTTTAATAAGTCGACCCTAAACAGACTCCAGATCGTTCAGACGCTGCTGCCAGACTTTTAGAACATCTGAGGTAGAGTTGAGCTGCTGCTGTGAGAAGAGTTTTTTTAATGCCAATGTATTCTTTGCCCACCCTACTATTAGGGGGCAGGGCTACCAACAGCTGATTAATACATTTCACCAACCAATCATGTTGGCATTATGATAAACAGCTTCTGTGAATATGACTCAGACAAATGTTATGAAATAGAACTTTAGCTTCCTTTAAATAAACTGTCAATGGATGTGTTTTAATCTTTGACAGGGAACAAAGAAGATTAAATCTATACTAGAGTCTTAAAGAGACAGCGCTCATAAAGGTAAGAGAACACATTTATTTCCCTTTATTAAAACAGTATATTAAAAATAAATACATAAATAAATAAAAGTTAATTTCACTTTTCTATCTCTGCTTTTTATGAGATACAAAGCCTGTGTTGTCCTTTAAACTCCACATTAGAGTTAGTATCACAGTGTTAAATATCTTTATCTGTTTGTATCAAACTATGGATCAAACATCTGCTCTCACTACTCTGCTTTTTAATGAAATATGGAGCCTGAAGTACACACACACACACACACACACCTACACATATTTATATATTTCTGAATCAACCTTAACTCAAATAAAGTGACCCAAATAAAATAACGTACGACCAAACTTGAAAAAAAATCCATATAAAAGGTAAAATAACAGAATAAAATAAAATAACGTCTTCACGCTGTTCAGCTCCATTTTCAGACGTGTAGTTTCTATTAATTAAAACATGTACAGTAAAGTATTTCACATGAAGAATGCAACAGTCTGGTGAAGTCAATGGGTTTGATGCACTTATTATAGTAAAGGTTACATTAAACACTTGTTTTACACAAAACTAAAATCATGTTGGTTCAGGTTTAGTTTGTGTCATAATATTATTTCACTTTCAGGAGGAGAATTAAAATGATCTCATTGGGTTTGTTTGTAGTTTAATGAACGTTAGCTACAGTATTAGAAGTGGATCATTTCTGATTGTTTTTTTTACATAAATAACGCCTCCATTGTGTAAAATGCAGATGATGATGTATATGAACATGTACATGATGAGAGCAAACAGTGTTGAATGAAGCTAATAGTTGTTCCTGTGATAAACATGACTGATATCTTCCTATTCGCTCCAACTGTTCACAGGTCACACAAATGTTTTCCATCAGCTTCTCCTTTAACCCTCCACACTTAGCTGGACCTCATGTTTACCGTGTTTAAAGATGTGACTCAGGTCCATAATCAACGTCTTTTTAAAGGAAGTTAATAGTTATATAATGTATTTGTACTTTTATGTTTGAATACTATAGAAATTAGAAATGTTTTAATCACAACCAGCTGTAGCGTGTTCACATTAACATGCTGGTTCTACTCTGTTCATATGTTGATAAATGCAAACCTGCTCGGCTCAATAGTAAAACAATAAAAGAAAGAAATCATTTTTTTATTGGTTATGACACAGGTGAGAATGATTTCATCATGTATGCTTGTTTTATGAACCTTTATAAACTATGATCCAGAGATTAGAAACAGAGCTGCTCCCACTTTCATGACCTGGATTTGGTTAAAATATTTCATTCTTAGATTTATGGCAGTGTATATGAGAAGAAGTTTTACATTTGTAGATGAAGGAATCATTAAAGGTGCTTTTACACTGGTTTAGTCCCAGACTCTGGTCTGAGAACATGTGATTTGTCTCAGTTTGTGTTCAAACAGCCTCTGATGTAGTTACATTAACTCGTCACTGGGGGCGCCGCCACTAGATTAGAAACAAACCACAGAAGAAGAGGCTTGTCTATTGGATCTGTGGAGCACAGAAGGTTCTTCTTCTTCACCTATTCTTTTACATGTTTTTATGTTTAGTTGAAAGTCGTAGTCAGTATCCTGTTCACCCACAATGCTGTGCGCTCTACGTCATATTGACACTTCCTGTGTGTTTGGTCTCAGCAGAGAGTGTTTCTTCAGAGGCTTCTAGACTTTTATTGAACGTTCATGCTAATCATGGAATCAACCAATGAAAACGGGATTCACTGTTGAACGTGGAAATTAACAGAATGTGAGTGAAACGTGGTCAATGTGAAGCAAAGAACGTTTTTTTATGGGGAAATGTTTCTGGAGACCTCTTATTGATTGCACCCCCCCCCCCCTCCATATACTGTATATACTGTATATCTACTAATAAAAACAAAGAAGGTCTGTGTGTGTGTGTGTGTGTGTGTGTGTGTGTGTGTGTGTGTGTGTGTGTGTGTGTGTGGAGCGAATATCTCTCCAACGCAGTATGACCCCCTGAGTGTGTGCATCCGTTTTTTTGGAGTAATTTGGTGAAGCAAAACATTCAAAACGTTCATTTTAAGATTACGGCTCTCTCGGTATTAAACGCGCTACTTCTGGTTCCGGGTTCATGACATCACTGTGTTGCAATTTGTTTGGGTTAAAAAAAAGGTCAATATTAAAAACATTTTGTACCGCTAAAAGTTATTTAAGTTAATATTTCATGGTTTTTTTTAATTATTCTGATGATTCCAACCTTCTTTTAAATCACTGGTCACAGAGTCCACTTCCTCCTGTACCATGCTATCGTTAGCATCTCAAACACTGAGCTCTAGATCATTTGAAACCATCAGCCACAGGTGAGACATAGTATAAACCATATAACTGTCTGTGTAATTATTCACTAACGCACTGTTTCACTAGAGTCAGTATTGAACTCAACCCGTTCAATAATCCATCTGATAAACTACAGATTCTCTGTGGTGCCGTACATGGAAGTTAAACTCTGACCACTCAGTTCAAAGGTAAACAATGATTTTAGTTTATTAACAAAGAAAAGAGAACAAATTGTAGATATTACTTTAGTTTACTTATTCACTCATGTAGTTTGGAGCTTTACTTTTTGTTTTGCGTAGTTTTGTTACTTTTCTGATTGGTGCTACAATGTTTATGGAGTTTGGTTATCATTGTCTCAAACATTTCACTGGAACACACACACACACACACACACACACACACACACACACACACACACACACACACACACACACACACACACACACACACACACACACACACACACACACACACACACACACACACACACACCACACATAGGGTATTTATAATAAAAATTAAAATATACTAAATAAGTAAACCAAAACAAAAAGCTAAACAATATTTTTATACAAAAAGTACACAAAACAACAACAGAAATGCACAAAAACACACAAAATGACAGAAATTACAGAAAATACACCAAACAAGAAAATATATCAAAATGAGTAAAAACAACACTTTTATCACGTTCATGTCCCACAGAATTAAACCAGATAAATCACACATTATTTTACTTTTCACCCACAAATAAACCCCTTTATAACACTACAGAGTATGTTATTATTATTATTATTATTATTATTATAGTTGTACTTTTTGAGGCAGTTTGAACGCCTCCAACCTGCAGCGGTCTGATCATTCTGGTGTGTTCTATGGTTATTGAGTAAATCTAATGATGTCTTTGAAAGTGTCGAGAACTTTGTGATTTGGGATTGGATCCACGTGGCACCGACCCCATACGGTGAGCTTAGGGGAGGATGGCCAATGTGACCCTTTCAGGGTGTTCCTGGTCGGGTTCCATGGGCAGAGACCCAGCCAACAGACACTCACCTTTGAACGTCAATCCCAGGGTTGGGTCCAGGTGTTGGTAAAGGATGGGGTCCCGGTAGCGCCGTGAACTTCCTGTGTGGTTGTGTTAACATGTATCTCTCCAACCGCTCTTAGTCTGAAAGATCATGTGACCTGTTTGCCTTGGGAGACCTACTGATGACATTAAGCCCCTGACCACATTGCTCCATCACCATGAGGGGAGTTCATGGAGGGGTCATAGTGGAGGTGACATAGTGAGATAGTGAGAGTTGGAACCCCCCCTTTATCACTGATTCTGTTCATAACTTTTATGAGAGTTTCCAGACACACGATATATCTTAAATCTTGATGTATCGTTTAGCCCTAGAGTGGTTCTATTGGCTCCATCAGGTCGTGACCTTCAGCTGTCACTGGATCAGTTCAAAGCCTACTGTGAAGCCATATGGATGAGAAGCAGAACCTCCAGATCTGAGTCTATGGTTCTAGACCAAGAAAAAGCTCAAGAACCTTCTACAGATTGGAGATGAGTTCCTAACCCGAGTGTAGGAGTTCTAGTCCTTCAGGGTCTCATCTGGGCCTCCCTGCTCAGGATGCTGCCCCCACCACCTGACTATGAATGAATGGATAGTTTTTTATGTTATGTTGCCTTGCTCATGGGTTCTATGTGTGTGGGCACATTTATTGTGGATGTTGAGATGATCAAATAGAGGATGTTATTGCCTTGTAAAGTTATTGCATTTATTTCTTGTTATTGCTGTTAGTTGTTTAATATACTAATAACTACTTTATTTTTCATTGTAATTTATTTAAATATTGTATTTAGTGTTTACACACATCTGCTGGTTCAGCGTTTATGAGCTGCTGTAATTAAAGGCTGATGATGGTGTTCTAGATCCTAAAGAACCACTAATTCTTCTTTACAGTATAAAACTAACAAAAGACATTTACAGCTTAACTGTTCCAGTCGGGAGTAATTAGGCTTTTATTTAGTGTAGCTAGTGATTAATGCTGTACCATGTGACATAGTGTTTAGAAAATCTTATGGCAAATAATAATAATAATAATAATAATAATAATAATAATAATAATAATAATCCCAGTCTCTGTATCTGAGGTTTGACAAGAGAGAATTGTAACAAACGGTGTTTATATATAATCTAATATATATTATTAGTATGTGGGTCTGGAATGTTCTTCTGCTCCTGAGCAGGATCACAGCTGTATATTATGTTACTGTTTTCATTTCTCCTGGTAGAATCCACAGCTCAAAGCTCTTGTATCCACAAAAAAACACCTGGAAAAAGAAAGTCTGCATTAATCTGTGCCTGTACTTTTAAGCACTCGCTCTTTCCAAACCACATGTGAGTTTTACAGTAACTCTGGGTGATTTTCAGGTCATTGTGGTTGAGTGCTTTCTTAATTGAATTTCTAAGCGTTTTGTTTAATTTGCCACTGAGTCTAAAAACAGCTCAGAGACGTGGTGACATCATGTTTTATACAGATCTAGAATTCACTATGATAAATATCAGTGTTGCTACAGTTACCTTGAAAAAGTAATCTGACTACTGATTACTTTAAAAAGTAACTTTTTTATTGATTCTAACAGTAACTCAGTTACTGTATTAGTTACATTCAGCAGCTTCTGACAACATCCTCACCTCCTTAACATTAATATTCTATTAATTCTGCTGTGGGGGGGCTGTCACTAATATTTTATTCATTCTGCTGTAGGGGGGGCTGTCACTAATATTTTATTAATTCTGCTGTGGGGGGGCTGTCACTAATATTTTATTAATTCTGCTGTAGGGGGGGCTGTCACTAATATTTTATTAATTCTGCTGTAGGGGGGGCTGTCACTAATATTTTATTAATTCTGCTGTAGGGGGGGCTGTCACTAATATTTTATTCATTCTGCTGTAGGGGGGGCTGTCACTAATATTTAATTAATTCTGCTGTGGGGGGGCTGTCACTAATATTTTATTCATTCTGCTGTAGGGGGGGCTGTCACTAATATTTTATTCATTCTGCTGTAGGTGGGGCTGTCACTAATATTTTATTCATTCTGCTGTAGGGGGGCTGTCACTAATATTTTATTAATTCTGCTGTAGGGGGGGCTGTCACTAATATTTTATTCATTCTGCTGTAGGGGGGGCTGTCACTAATATTTTATTCATTCTGCTGTAGGGGGGCTGTCACTAATATTTGATTAATTCTACTGTAGGGGGGGCTGTCACTAATATTTTATTAATTCTGCTGTAGGGGGGGCTGTCACTAATATTTTATTCATTCTGCTGTAGGGGGGGCTGTCACTAATATTTTATTCATTCTGCTGTAGGGGGGCTGTCACTAATATTTTATTCATTCTGCTGTAGGGGGGGCTGTCACTAATATTTTATTCATTCTGCTGTAGGGGGGGCTGTCACTAATATTTTATTAATTTTGCTGTAGGGGGGCTGTCACTAATATTTTATTAATTCTGCTGTATGGGGGGCTGTCACTAATATTTTATTAATTCTGCTGTGGGGGGGCTGTCACTAGTATTTTATTAATTCTGCTGTAGGGGGGGCTGTCACTAATATTTTATTATTTCTGCTGTAGGGGGGGCTGTCACTAATATTTTATTAATTCTGCTGTGGGGGGCTGTCACTAATATTTTATTAATTCTGCTGTGGGGGGGCTGTCACTAATATTTTATTCATTCTGCTGTGGGGGGGCTGTCACTAACATTTTATTCATTCTGCTGTAGGGGGGGCTGTCACTAATATTTTATTCATTCTGCTGTAGGGGGGCTGTCACTAATATTTTATTAATTCTGCTGTAGGGGGGCTGTCACTAATGTTCTATTCATTCTGCTGTAGGGGGGCTGTCACTAATATTTTATTCATTCTGCTGTGGGGGGGCTGTCACTAATATTTTATTCATTCTGCTGTGGGGGGGCTGTCACTAATATTTTATTCATTCTGCTGTGGGGGGGCTGTCACTCATGTACTATTCATTCTGCTGTGGGGGGCTGTCACAAATGTTCTATTCAGTCTGCTGTAGGGGGGCTGTCACTAATATTCAATTCATTCTGCTGTAGGGGGGGCTGTCACTAATGGGGGGTGGGGGGGCTGTCACTAATATTCTATTCATTCTGCTGTGGGGGAGGCTGTCACTAATGGGGGGTGGGGGGCTGTCACTAACGTTCTATTCATTCTGCTGTGGGGGGGCTGTCACTAATGTTCTATTCACTCTGCTGTAGGAGGGCTGTCACTAATATTTTATTCATTCTGCTGTGTGTGTGTGGGGGGGCTGTCACTAATATTGTATTCAGTCTGCTGTAGGGGGGGCTGTCACTAATATTCTATTCATTCTGCTGTGGGGGAGGCTGTCACTAATGGGGGGTGGGGGGGGCTGTCACTAACGTTCTATTCATTCTGCTGTGGGGGGGGCTGTCACTAACGTTCTATTCATTCTGCTGTAGGGGGGGCTGTCACTAATGGGGGGTGGGGGGGCTGTCACTAACGTTCTATTCATTCTGCTGTAGGGGGGCTGTCACTAATATTTTATTCATTCTGCTGTGGGGGGGCTGTCACTAATATTTTATTCATTCTGCTGTGGGGGGCTGTCACTAATATTTTATTCATTCTGCTGTGGGGGGGGCTGTCACTAATATTTTATTCATTCTGCTGTGGGGGAGGCTGTCACTAATGGGGGGTGGGGGGGCTGTCACTAACGTTCTATTCATTCTGCTGTAGGGGGGCTGTCACTAATATTTTATTCATTCTGCTGTGGGGGGGCTGTCACTAATATTTTATTCATTCTGCTGTGGGGGGGCTGTCACTCATGTACTATTCATTCTGCTGTGGGGGGGCTGTCACTAATGTTCTATTCATTCTGCTGTAGGGGGGCTGTCACAAATGTTCTATTCAGTCTGCTGTAGGGGGGCTGTCACTAATATTCAATTCATTCTGCTGTAGGGGGGGCTGTCACTAATGGGGGGTGGGGGGGCTGTCACTAATATTCTATTCATTCTGCTGTGGGGGAGGCTGTCACTAATATTCTATTCATTCTGCTGTAAGGGGGGCTGTCACTAATGGGGGGTGGGGGGGCTGTCACTAATATTCTATTCATTCTGCTGTGGGGGAGGCTGTCACTAATATTGTATTCATTCTGCTGTAGGGGGGGGCTGTCACTAATATTCTATTCATTCTGCTGTGGGGGGGTGGCTGTCACTAACATTCTATTCATTCTGCTGTAGAGGGGGCTGTCACTAATGTGGGGGGGGGCTGAAAATCTTGACCCCTGCTTTCACTGAACACATGTTTGTGACACGTACGCACCGCCACATTGGCCACACCCTCAACTTTAAAGGAAAAGAATTGCCGCTAAATACAGTATTTGGTTTTTCTTCATATAAGATAATAAATAAATGAAGTATTTTTTTGACTCTTCATAGTTTGTAACACTTGAGTTTTCTAATAAAACGTGACATGAAGAAAATGAATATTTACTCAGTGATTTGCTAAAGTAACTGTAATCTGATTACTGGGTTTAGAAGGAGGAACACATTAAATCATATTTGGTACTGTTAACAGATTAAAAATTTAATGCTCTGTAATTAATTAATATAATTCATCTCTTTTTAATCTCACTTAAATTTCATTTACAATAATGACATTGTTGTGTCAGATCAAAACATTGATATTTAACAGTGTTTTTATAAAGTAATTTATTGTTTTTAACACATTTCTTTTCCTCTGTATGTGAGACTATAAAGAGCTGCTGATACCTTTAGTTTAATGTATTTTAATCAATCTACTAATAATAGAAAATACTAATCACAGGTTTATTCCATAAAACAGGTTATGTTCAAACTCTGAGTATCTCATTCCTAAACGTGAGGTATGTTTATCTCTGAGTATGTTACCATGGTAACATTGTCCATGAACTAAACCTGGTCACTGACAGGTTTTATCAAAGAAACCCTGGGTTTCTACCTGGCTCCGCCCACCTGAACACTTTAATAAACCTTAACTCTTTTCTCTGAAACACATTAGTGACATCACACACCACAGACGTGTTCACATCATTAATAATGTTGTGTTGATTTATGTTTATTTATATTTTTATTAAGCAGTAGTTTTCTTTCTAACATTGTAGATGTAGATCATTAAGTGAAACACACTGAGAGGTTGATCTACATTAAAACATCTACTGACGTCTGTAGTAAAGTTCACTGAATACAAACCTGTAGATAATATAAAGGAGGAGATGATCATTTATTGTTTTATTTTATTTAGATTGTTATACAGTTAAATCTGTAGATCATGTACCTTTAAAGTTATGATGTCACAGTGAATTATGACGCTGCTCTTAGAAGTGATGTGTCACGGGTTCACGTCCCACTTCAGTGTTTTTTATGACATATTTTATGACGTTGAGATGAATCTGGTGATAATATTACATTAAAAATCAATATAAATGATTAGATATGAAGCATCAGTCACTGTGTTTATATCCAGTGTAACAGGAGGACTCTCTATGCAGACATCCTATGATGCTGACACGTCTCCTCAGACACATTTTATTATTATTATTCACCACTCGTCACGTCACTGAAGAGATAAAGTGATGAAGTGATCATAAAGTGTTATTAATTACAGGTGATTTAATCACTATAATCACTGAAGACTGAACACACCTTTAGAACAGGATCATATTCATCAAACACGGCTTATTTCACCATCAGGGTGAATAAATCACTATCTTCCGTTTGGTTGCCATGGCAGCTCAAGTCATCTCTGATCCATTGATGATGTCTTTTTATCACGTGCACGTCATTAACCCAAGGTTTACATACTCAGAGTTGATTGATCCACTTCATACCAGCTGTAATGAATCAGATACACAGAGTTTACCATGGAGGGTATGTTGACCTAGAGTTTATGGATAGACTCAGAGTTTGTTAAACCTCCTTTATGGAACACACATCTGGTCCATATGTAGTGATATGTTATCATATCATAAATCATAACAACACTTTACTGATCAATACAGTTATTGAACAGTGCTTTTTCTCTCCTTCAGAAAATATATAATAAATAAAACAGAGCCATTAATCACAGTGCTGTAAATTAGCACAACAAAAATATCATTGTTCATCACAAAATAAATTCATTTTTAGTTAAAGTCACTAAAACAGAAAAACCACAGGGTTTATTTCTTACTTTGATTTGGTTTAAAAAGAGAAAAACTAAAGAACGGAACATGGATTATTTTAGCACTCAGAACATTCCTGAACAGCAACATGAAGTGTGTGACGTGGGCATCTCAGACGGTGAGCTCATAGTGACCTGTCAGTGATAGAGGACACACACACACACACACACACACACACTGGACCACCTTCTACATGAGTCTGTGACACACACACACACACACACACAGTATTTATATGAGCTGTAAAGCACATTCCTGGTAGGTGAGCACTGAGCAGCTCTTGGCCTGGAAACACCAACATTTCAACGTCGACTCCAAACATTTGGCATCAGGAAGTGTGATGCATTTTTGCAACATAGGTAACAAGGTTCTTTGTGTGCGTGATCACACACAACTCCCACAATGCATTTTTACAGAGCAAAACTAAATATGAAACAAATTACTAAGTTGAGTGTGCGTTCCAAATGGGATTTTTCTTCTCTGGTGACTTCATTTGACTTCATGTTCTGTGTTTTCATCGTGTCTCACAGGCTGCTTTGATAAATATGAAATGTTCAGACTGAGGTAATGATCTGCCCTCACAAACCTTCTCTCCATCAACTCATTCCTGTCCTGTTGCCTTCGCTTGCACGGATGATGAATGCACATCTGAGTAATTTTACGGATGAAATAAAAGCTAAAAACAACAGCAGCAGAAAAAGTGCAGCGTACATAATCCACCTGTTGCTTTCTGCACGACTAAAGCCTGAAGTTCACCTTTTTCTAACCAAACAGAGCGTCTGGCACGCACACTAAACACTTGGGATAATCAGGGACTGCAAGGTCAGCCATTTTCTGTTCATTATTGTCATTTAAACTTTGTTTTTGCATTGAATAAAGTTTGATTGCACGTTTCATGATTGTTTGCATTAGGAAAGCTAAAGCTAATTTCCTCTGATAATAAAAATGATTGAGGGATGAATTGTTAGCGTGATCATGTCGACCAGCAGCAGCCACTAATCTTCTCCAGATAAAAACAATCTCCTCAGACTGAGGCCACCATGAACCCATTCAATGTGTTTACAGTTAGTTTCTGCTCTTTAGTATTAGTGATTCCTGAGCTTTAGCATCATTCATAGCCTTCATCTGCCTCAATCAAGTGAAAGTGTGTTTCCAATGGGCCAAATGTGTCAAAGGCAAGGCCCGGGGGCCAAATCGGGTCATTCAGAGCATCCCATTCGGCTCCCTGGAAAAAGTGGAAATCATTGTGAATCATTGTGTAAATGTAAATCATTGTTGAAAGATCTACATCTTTCCAAAATCCTGGAATTTTTCTACAAAATCTCCTCAAGCAAAAAAAAAAGTAACATCAAGAAATCAACGTACTTTTAAGTATCTGTCACTTATTGCTTAGATATCGTTGATGTCTTCCATACTTTATATCTAATATATCAGTCCCTCCAGAATTTTGTGGCCAATTTCTGTGATTGTTGTGTCCTCAAACGCCTGATGCAGCTTTTTCAAAAAACTGCAGCAAAATGAGGCTTTATTATTTTCTTTAACTTTGCCTAAACTGGTCAATTTGCCAAAAAACCTGATTGCCTTTAAATTCAACAATACAGAAAAGATTCACAATAATTTAACAGATATAGATTATTTTCATCACATTTTAAAGGTTTCCAGTGCAGAAGTTACAGAGAATCACTTTGTTTGTTTTTGAAACAAAAACTAGTAAATGTTTATTTTCCTGTGAGAATCTCATCAATGCACTCGTGACTTTTGCTACAAACACTTTTTCTACAGAAGAGTCTCATGTGTTCAGTCATTTATAAATGTGTGGGTGGAGATACCACCAGGGGGCGCAAGCACTAATGACATTAGTCACTGCTACCATTTTAGACGGTACCTGTAGTGACGCTCTATCATAGATCATATATCATAGTAGAGGTTTAATCAGATTATTTTCTTTATAAGTCCTTCTAGAGCAGCAGGAGATCATTAAACTGTTACGTTCGTGAGACACGTTTTACTCAAAAGAGTCAGTTTGGCTGTTGTGACACATTCTGTAACCAGACTAAATAGTGATGAGCGGACCCCCAGCAGCTGATGGCTTCAGAAGTTGATGTTGCTTACACAAGTGTTACGGACTTCAGCCACACTGTGGCGACCGGAATCAACCGGAATCTTTAGTCAGATTGGTTAAAATTGTGGAAATTTGCGTTGATTGGACAGAATATCAGGGCCGCGCAGAACTCACGAGGATTGGCTGAATTTGCATTAAAGGTAGGGTAGGTGATTTTCAAAAGCTAGCATGATTTTGAATGTAGCCTCACTGATGGCTCCACCTTTACCCTCCTCCCTCCTCCCCTCTGTGCTCCGTCTCACTCACATGCATGCTCACAGCTGCTGCAGAAGAGGAGCTCAGCTACAACATTGTCTCATGTCTCATTCAGCAGTAAATAAACAATAAACTTTATCATTATATATGTTAAAAACATGTCTAAAAACTGTTTTAACTCTGTCAGCTGTGACGAGCTTTCAGTGTGAGCTCGTGCATGCGACGGATCGAGAACGAGCAGGGAGACAGAGAGACGTGATTGGTTAAAAAAATGGTTTGTTTTTTTCCATTGGTTGAAGTTATTAGAGATTCACAGCTGCTACAGATGATGGATTTTCTTTGAAGAACATAAAATCTTTTGCACCCATGACATAGGGGGTTATGGGCGTGTCCATCTACCTTCCACTAACTTTGAAAGCAACTGTGTGTGACGTTAGGCCCGTGTTTTCTGCTCCATACGGGTTACAAACGGCTGCTAAACCACTGTGTTCCCACCCAACGCACCATCATGTGACCTCTCTTCAAGCAATGTGATTTGAATCGCTGGAAGTTGCTTAAAGTAAAGAATTTCAAACTTTTCAAACCACTGAGAGACGCTGGGTCACAGCCACTGATGGACTGATCATTGGTTCACAGCAGATGTTCTCCACCTCTGAACCTGGTTCTTCCTGTAAAAACTAAATGTTTGTTCATGTGGATCTTGTTGGATTCTTTCTTTCTTACTATAGACTTTATATTTTGTTCAGCGCTTTGAGATGACTTTGTTGTATTTTGTGCTATATAAATAAAGATGAATTGAAAGTGAATTGAACATCCAATCAGCAACGCATTTCAGTCTCCTGGTCGTCACATCACTGGAACAGATGAAGAGATGAAAAGAGCAAAAAGCGTGACTATATTTAAGCGACTCATCATGGACGAGTTAATTAACTATAGTCACTGAAGTGTAGAAAATGTAGACATTAATAATGTTGATGACTGATGTTTAAACACCTGTTATCAGACTTCATTCACACAGAGGAACATGTATTTACGGAATGATTTTGTTTAATTTCAGACTGGCATGAATTGTCAGGTGTCAATGAACAACAACATTAAAATATGACGTTATTAATTCACTCCCTTTATTTTCATAACTTCTAATAAACAGAACGTTTAACACACTCCACACTAGTCACCAGACTGACTAAACTGATTACACAACACAACACAATATACACAACTATAACATCACATCTCACTGTCACTATAAAGCAGTCATGTATTCCCCGCCCCCTCCACTGTGCTACCCTGACCCTTAAAATAAATTCATTTATTTAATTGCAATAATAAAACGTACATTACTCTCTTAAAAATATTGAACTGTATTTTTGACCTTTGACAGCATGTGCTGACAAGGTAGAAAATAAATAAAATAATAATAATAATAATAATAATAATAATAATAATAATAATAATAATAATAATAATAATAATAAGATATTTCATGAGGCAGTGTTTCTAAGTATCTCAGATTAACTTCACTAATCACACTAATTTATTGGTCCAGTTCCTGTTCATCTCTTTCTTCTGTTGCTTTGTAAACTGTAGCTGTAGTTGATGACATCATGGAAACGCTGGCCTGGCCATCAGTGCAGAGGGAAACGCTGTGTTTTATTGGCTATTTTAAGAGTGTGTGAGGATACGCATGCCTAAAAATACAGATTCTTTGAATGCTTTCACCTCCAGCCATGTGATGTGAGTGGCTGAGAGGCCAGATTATGTTGAGCTAAAAAGCTAAAAAGCAGAGATGAATCAGTGAGGATTATTCATCAGAACACTTTGATAAAGCTTTGATTCATCTGGACATGAGAAGATTGAAATAAAACATGATATAGCTTATGGTCAGAAGAATGTAGAGGTCAAACAAGTGGGTGTGATTGTCAACGTATCCAAAGCAACAACAAGACCATAGAAATATCATGAATAGATCGTTTTTTCTAGTTCTTCTAGTCAATCTCCTCCATCAGAAAAAACTAAACTCATCCATTGATGTTACCTCTACCTCTAACACTAACCCCTAACCACTAACACTAACCACTAACACTAACCCCTAACACTAACACTAACACTAACCCCTAACACTAACACTAACACTAACACTAACACTAACACTAACACTAACACTAACCCCTAACCACTAACACTAACCACTAACACTAACCCCTAACACTAACACTAACACTAACCCCTAACACTAACACTAACATCCTAACACTAACACTAACCCCTAACACTAACACTAACCCCTAACACTAACCCCTAACACTAACACTAACACTAACCCCTAACACTAACCCCTAACACTAACACTAACACTAACCCCTAACACTAACCCCTAACACTAACACTAACCCCTAACACTAACACTAACCCCTAACACTAACCTCTAACACTAACACTAACACTAACCCCTAACACTAACACTAACCCCTATCACTAACACTAACACTAACACTAACCCCTAACACTAACACTAACACTAACACTAACACTAACACTAACACTAACACTAACACTAACACTAACACTAACCCCTAACACTAACACTAACCCCTATCACTAACACTAACACTAACACTAACACTAACCCCTAACACTAACACTAACCCCTATCACTAACACTAACACTAACACTAACACTAACACTAACCCCTAACACTAACACTAACCCCTAACACTAACCCCTAACACTAACCCCTAACACTAACACTAACCCCTAACACTAACACTAACACTAACACTAACACTAACACTAACACTAACCCTAACACTAACACTGACCCCTAACACTAACACTAACACTAACACTAACACTAACACTAACCCCTAACACTAACACTAACACTAACACTAACACTAACACTAACACTAACACTAACACTAACACTAACTGTAACACTAACCCTAACACTAACACTAACACTAACACTAACTAACCCTAACACTAACACTAACCCTAACACTAACCCCTAACACTAACACGAACACTAACACTAACACTAACCCCTAACACTAACACTAACACTAACACTAACACTAACACTAACCACTAACACTAACCTAACACTAACCCCTAACACTAACACTAACACTAACACTAACACTAACACTAACACTAACACTAACACGAACCCCTAACACTAACCCCTAACACTAACACTAACACTAACACTAACACTAACACTAACACTAACACTAACACTAACACTAACCCCTAACACTAACACTAACACTAACCCCTAACACTAACACTAACCCCTAACACTAACACTAACACTAACACTAACACTAACTAACACTAACTAACCCTAACACTAACACTAACTGTAACACTAACACTAACACTAACCCCTAACACTAACACTAACACTAACACTAACCCCTAACACTAACACTAACACTAACCCTAACACTAACCCTAACACTAACACTAACACTAACCCCTAACACTAACACTAACACTAACCCCTAACACTAACACTAACCCCTAACACTAACTAACACTAACACTAACACTAACACTAACACTAACCCCTAACACTAACACTAACACTAACACTAACACTAACACTAACACTAACACTAACACTAACCCCTAACACTAACACTAACACTAACCCCTAACACTAACACTAACACTAACACTAACCCCTAACACTAACACTAACACTAACCCCTAACACTAACACTAACACTAACACTAACCCCTAACACTAACCCCTAACACTAACACTAACACTAACACTAACACTAACACTAACCCTAACACTAACACTAACACTAACACTAACCCCTAACACTAACACTAACACTAACACTAACCCCTAACACTAACACTAACACTAACACTAACCCCTAACACTAACACTAACACTAACACTAACACTAACCCCTAACACTAACACTAACACTAACCCCTAACACTAACACTAACACTAACACTAACACTAACCACTAACACTAACACTAACACTAACCCCAAAGACTAACACTAACACTAACACTAACACTAACCCCTAACACTAACACTAACACTAACCCCTAACACTAACACTAACACTAACACTAACACTAACACTAACCCCTAACACTAACACTAACACTAACACTAACACGAACACTAACACTAACACTAACACTAACCCCTAACACTAACCCCTAACACTAATACTAACCCCTAAGTTACGGGCTAGCGTTACGGGCTAGCGTTACGGGCAGGGGTGGAAAGTCACAAATGACATTTACTCTTGTTACCGTAATTGAGTAGATTTTTGTGTACTTCTACTTTTTTGGGTACTTTTTAAAATCTGTCATTTTACTTTACTTCAGTAAATTTTGTTTCAAGTAACATTACTTCATTACATTAGAAATAGATTCTGTTACTGTACTTACGGCAGTCTGCTCCATTTGTGCTATTGAACGTACCGTAGAGCTGTTGTTAGGATCAGCCAATAGCATGTGTATATGTCTATGTCCTGCTCTGCTGATTCACGTGATGTCACTCACATTGCTGCATCGCGACAACGGCTAGAGCGCTAAGTTCTGATGCAGAGCAGGAAACCTGAGAATCTGACGTCTGAAATCATCAAAATGTCCACATTTTGTAGAGTTTACGGATGCTCCAATCGTTCTGAGAAAATGAAAATAGATTTTATAAAGTTCTGAAGATTGTCGTTCACAAAGGTGAGAAATGTAAAAAGCTCAGAACAACGCTGTAAAAAGTGGATTTTAAACCTAGGTCTGTGGTCAAGAGGAGCAGAGTCTGCTGATGGTAAGAGGTATGTTAGCCTAGCGAGCTAACTTTGTTTTTGTGGCTGTGTTTATATAGCATTAATTTGTGTGCGACTCAGAGCAGAATGTTTTTGTGCACCCCAAAGTTTTCTTATTGCCCCCCATTTAATACTGCCTGGTACCAACTCCGGTCTCCCGTACACCTCGTCCTATAGCAGTGCCTGATAAGCCACTGTGTGTCTTTATGCATTGTGTGTGCGTTTCATTTTATAACAGCTACAGATTTTAATTACAAATATTATTATTAATATTAACTGTATTTGTAGGCGTGCACACGTCACCCTGGGGCGTCAGCGTTAGGGTTACCCTAACCGTATCATTTTTTCCTCCTTTGGCTCATTCCACCTAGAATGTTTTATAGACTTTATATAACGTACTGTACACATTTATTGTTTTCAGAGGTGATTTATTATATTTTATTTATCCAGGTTAGTCACACCATGTCCTGTCCCCATGCACCTTATTTTGAAATGATGTTCTCTAATAAATTATAATAATAAAAAAGAATATATATATATATATATATATATATATATATGGAAAAAGTAAAAATAAAGTCTATAAATATAAGTATAAAAAGCACTAAAGCTACAGTAGTGATACAGGCTATGCTGGGCCGTAGTGTTTGAGGCTCACGTCCCTCTGCAGAGGGTGAACCCACAGTGTGAACCAGTAACTGTACCAGTGTGAGGCTAACTGGGTTTGATAGACACAGCAAACATCCATTATCCTGTTTGTGTTCTGAAGGCTCCTCTGGACTGAAGCCATGTTAAAGCCTGCTGATTGGACGATCCCTCAGCGAGGGCGCGTGGCTGTTTGTTTACACAGCTCACACACACACGTGTCATGTGACCCTCATCATTGCTGCCAACTTATTGTTTTAGAAAAAACAGACTTTTCACCTCCTGAACAAATATCAAACATCTGCAGCAGCTCTCAGAGTTTCACAGTGTGTGTCACACACACCTCATATATTAATAATGACTTACTGTATATAAATATATCACATATACAGTAGAGATGTCTGATATCATGTGTGTGTAGGTGTGTGTGTCATCTACTGCTGTCTGGTATAACACACACTAGCTGGTGTTACTGTACATTACAAATTTAAGCAAAATAAAAGCAATGTTTCGAGAGTTTCCACAAAGTCTAATGTGTGTTTGAAGGTGTTTCCATTAAAGGTTGTTTTGGGGGCGGAGCCTGGTAACTGTGGTGAAATCTCATCCTGTGAGACTTCTCTGTAGGAAGATGTACGTTTAGAACCTTCTTAGAACATTCTGTATTCATAGGTTGTTTCACGTCTAATGTGACACTAATTATTATTAAGTCTAATAATCACTAATCATTATTACAGTTTTTATGGATATCTTCCACACTAAAATTAATAGTCGTACACTATTAGTAAAACCTTACACTGAAGAAGTAAAACATCAGCCCATATTTGTACATCTATAAACACATTGTTAACCTCACACTTGTTGCTAAACTCTACACAGTGATTTGTAAAACATTAAACACACTTAACATACATTACACACATAAATCTATCATGAAGTCACTTCCTTAAATACCAAAGCACTGACTGTCACATGACCACACCGTCCAACCAATTGGTTTGTTTAATTGTAGACACACTAATCAGGTGTGTAAGCCCTATAAAAAGCAGCAGGTGAGTTCATCGTCTTCAAGCACAATGGAAAGAGTCAGAGAAAGAGTAAGACGAGGAGGAGGACGAGGAGAAAGAGGAGGACCCAGGAGGAGAAGAGGAATCAACAGAGGAAGAGAAGGAGGCCATGCTGGAGGTAGAGGAAGAGGAAGACAAGAAGGTTCTCAAAGAGGACCTAATCTGACCAATGAGATCAACACTGGTTGACCACGTTATCAACCACTGCCTGACGCTGAGGGAGGCTGGACTGTGAGTACAGTCACATCTAAGCTGATATACAGTAACAAGTGTGATAAGAACATTTCTACTGGAAAATAGCTTTTATAAAAATATCAAAAACATCTGCATGTTTCAGTAACTGCTTACAGTACTGTAATATATGCACTATCAGCACTTCTGTTACTGTTTCCTGTGAAATGACTTGTATTGTAAACTGTTCTTTTTTTTCTACATAGGATTGAGGGTCAGGAACGACAAGGGGGAGGGGCCTCCCATGTTCACAGAACAGCAAGAGAGGGAGATAGTAAACATGGTTTTAACCAACAATGTAATAACACTCAATCAGCTCCAAGCTAACATTATCAATAACCATATTCAACAATGTCCATCAGGTCTGGACATCAACACTGACACGCATCATAAAAAAGAACCATATTCACATGAAGATCATTTATCCAGTGTCTTTGGAGAACAATTCTGAAAGGATGAAACGACTGTAACATGATTATGTAGAGATATGTATTCACTGTAGCAGTGTGATCATGTTTACTGTCTCATTATCTTATACTGTAATATCTATACTAGATCTACACAGTGCCTGATACTGTTCTTCAGAGAGTTCTACAAATGGATGGAGAGGAGATCCAGCATGAGTTCATGTACGTAGATGAGGCTGAGTTCAACCTGACGAGAACACGAAGGAGGGGCATAAACATCATTGGCCACAGGGCTATAGTCAATGTCCCAGGGCAACGTGGGGGTAATATAACACTCTGTGCAGCCATTACACAGAATGGGCTCCTCCACCACCATGCCCATATGGGCCGTACAACACAGCACTCATACTTACATTCTATAGCACAACATAACAGCATCAAATGGATCATATTCTATACATTGTTGTCTAGAACAATGTGTCTTTGCTCTGGTTCAGAACTGGTTTCAGCAACATCTACATTTCTTATATCTTCCACCATACTCTCCATTCCTCAACCCTAGAGAAGAGTTTTTCTCATCATGGAGGTGAAGGTATATGACCTCTGTTTCCAGTGTTTTAGGTTTATCACAGCAGACTGTAACTCATGTAAACAGTACAGTAATGTGAAACGTGTGTGTTTCAAATGGTAACAAAGTGTGGTTTTTAAAAAGAAGTTTATAGTTTTTACAGGAGTGTTTAATTATCAAATGATCTGTAGTGTTTTGCTAATTGTGTGTTTTAAAAACACGGGCCCTGTTTAGAAAATCGTGCTTAACTAATCCAAAAAATCTGTAATCACTAGTTATTATGAAGTCTAATAATCACTAGTTATTATAAAGTCTAATAATCACTAGTTATTATGAAGTCTAATAATCACTAGTTATTATGAAGTCTAATAATCACTAGTTATTATGAAGTCTAATAATCACTAGTTATTATTAAGTCTAATAATCACTAGTTATTAT
This sequence comes from Gouania willdenowi, assembly GCF_900634775.1. Lineage (NCBI taxonomy): Eukaryota > Metazoa > Chordata > Actinopteri > Blenniiformes > Gobiesocidae > Gouania > Gouania willdenowi. The sequence goes on from NC_041062.1 coordinate 26,842,722, forward strand.
GAAGTCTAATAATCACTAGTTATTATGAAGTCTAATAATCACTAGTTATTATAAAGTCTAATAATCACTAGTTATTATGAAGTCTAATAATCACTAGTTATTATAAAGTCTAATAATCACTAGTTATTATGAAGTCTAATAATCACTAGTTATTATGAAGTCTAATAATCACTAGTTATTATGAAGTCTAATAATCACTAGTTATTATAAAGTCTAATAGTCACTAGTTATTATAAAGTCTAATAATCACTAGTTATTATTAAGTCTAATAATAGCAGTGGTCATGTGACCAGGTACGTCACGTTCTGTGACGTGTATTTGTATAAAAAGTGTTTCCATGGTGATTTTGGGAAACATTTTGATATTGAAACATCTGAAAAATCTCCTCATGAAATAATATAAACATTTTAAAGATATTTGAGTTTTCAGTTGTTATTAAATTATTTCTATTTTGCACATTTCCATCAGTGATGAAACAAAGCACAGACAGAGGAGAATAGAACCAATGTTGTGGATTCTATTGTTTCTGCGTCTGCTCACTGATAAAGATAAAGATAGATTAGATTAGACGTGATGCTGCTGAGGAACATGAAGGAGTTTTGTATAAACACCAGACAAACACTAACACAGCCATGCATTTAGCTCTGAACCAGGACAACAGTGTGTGTAAATCACGCTCTGTTAAAAGACTAAAGGGGGCGGGGCTATCAGGAGGAACCTCTTAATGAAGCCTTAACTGATGGGCTCAGGTTGAAAGCCCACCCACACACAGATAGATAGGGTCCCTCATCATTACTGTCTATGTTAGAGATGGGCCTCACACAGCCACGATCAACGTAACGCTTATTATTATTAATATTAATATTATTGTCTTATTAGCTGAAAAGAGAACAACATTAAAAGAAACACTTTATAATGAAACAATGATAAACAGAGATAAAAAGACAAAAAACAGTGCTAGCGTGAGCTGATACCATGTGGTAGATACACATCTGTATCTTCTATGTCAATAAAGTGAACATGTGGCACTGAAGCATCATCCAGATGTGTAGATCTCCTCTATTGATTCCTGATAGATTATCTAATGGTCCATGTTAAAAACATATCTTTATTACCTTAACAACAACAACCCTCCACATATCAACTACAACCAGTTCTGAGTTATCTTTGTGTAGGACAGGAAGTAGTGCACAGAATAAAACATGCAGTTTTTTTTCAAAATAAAATACTGCATATTTCCATCCATGTGAATATCTTATCCATTCCACCTCATCCTAACCATTGAAATGATGAGATAAACAGGGTGAGAGATTATTATTATTATGATTAATAAACGGAGCACATAGGGTTATTATAAGGTACTGATCAACATTCCACAGTGATAAACAGTAACTCTTGCATTAATAATAATAAAACTAATAACATTAGACTTCATCAAAACTAAAACATTCCTGGGATTTAAAACAGTGGTTCCTAATCCAGGGGTCCCGACCCCCTGGGGGGTCAATGGGAGGCGATAATGACAGATTTACAGAAGTCACATTTTAACGTTACTTTACTGTACAGACACGTACGGGTGTGTGAACAGTATCATTAGCATTAAGGCGTGGGGCTGCACCTCACCTCAGACACTCAACCTGTCCTCACAGCGCGTCCACTGGTGGGTGATGGTGTCCATGAGGGTACGCCGCCACCGCACCGGCCAGGCTGAGGCATGTTTGGCCCCCCCGCTCTGAAGCAAAACCTCACTCTGTGCTGACTGGGTTTTTTACCATTGGTGGAGTTTGAGATTCATATATATACTGTATATATAGAATGTTTAATGTGTGTAACATAAACAATAATGCAAAAACGATCACGTTGATGCATTGTTTAATGTTGTAAATTCATGATAAAATCTTTCTGCTTAATTTTTGCTGCAGTTCCATAATATGAACTGTTATAATCCAAAATGCAGCTTGAAATGATCAGCACCTCCTGTCATTTAAAGAAGAAGACAGTAAAGTTTCTAAAATGAAGCATTGTTGTTATTTATGATGTTTTACATGATACAACACTGTATACATGTGCTTTAATATGTTAGATACACTTTAACATGGAGGGACAGACTGTCAGTTATAAATCACTAAGTTAGACATATGTACGATAGAATACAAGAATTAAAAGCATTTAAAAGTCCAACAACATAGATTACAGCGTTAAAACAACGTTACTACACCTTTACTGAACGCTGAATACATGCACACTCCGATATATCGTAGTGTTTGATTGTTCTCTGTTTTCTCACGTCATCACTACAAACATCAAACTAATGAGTCTACAGAGAAGCCACGATGTCGGCCATGTTGGAAACAAAGCTCTGAGCTGCTACAGGAAGCAGGAGGGTCACATGACATCAGCTGTTAGTCCTTTCAAACTTTTTACTCTGTTTTATTTTGTGAACCTTTGAATTTGATATCACCATTTTTTATTTCCTAGTTTTTTGGTTCTTCAAATATTTGTATATTATATACATTATATTAAAAATATTGGGAATTGTGAAAGACGCAAACTCTGCGTATAGTCTTTCCCCATCCAGCCCACCCCAGGTTTTCCTCCTCCAGGGGAAAATGTGGGATCTGATGATCTCAGAGAGTCCGTCTGCTGTGCTCCATACATATTCCACACCCTCATTAGGTGTGATTATTATTATAATATCCTTTTGCAGCCAATAGTGTGACACTATTAAACCTAACATGATTAATTGTTCTGATAACATGTGAATCATCTCTTTCTGATGTTAAACCCATGTTTGTTTGAGGTCATTAATCCTGTGCACGTTTTCAATCAACACCTGAGATAGTGGGGGTCCCCGGTCTCTGTCACCCTTATTTCGGGGGTTGAGGGTTTAAAAGTTTGGGAACCCCTGATTTAAAACACAGCAGTGTGGGGGTGGAGCAATTATGGTGCAGAAGGGTTGATGAAGAGCAGGTGATAAACATTATTTATGTAGAAATCTGCTGCGTCAGATAATATCTTCACATCAGAACTAAGTGGAGCTGGAGCTGAATGTGGTAATAGAAGATGGAGCGTGAGAAATTATCACTACTGTAGTGGTTATCATAAAGATATTAATAGTAATACATGGAAGGACTTTGATTGTAAAACAAAGATAAGGTTCTTTAACACTCATTTGGTGGTTTCTAAATGTGTAGGCAATCCAGATGTAATACAGTGATGGAGAGAATGTGGAATGGTTGGAGATCTGAAAAACATCCCATTACATGATTGTAACGACGAGGTGACGTTACACATGGACTGTTATAATGTATACATGGTAAACTGTGTGAACAGCAGTGCTTAATGAAATTAAGACACATTCTGTGGTATTGATTTAATGAATTGGTTTAAATTGACATCATGAGGACAGGTGATGAAGCACATGGTTCAGGCCACAGGGTTCCAGCATTCATCTAGTGATAAAAACACAAAATACATTTTAAGATAATTGATAAATAACTTCGCAGTGACATGATAGATAAAACCATTAAATATGTTCTCTTATTCTGGGTGTGATTGAAATGCAATATACAGCAATGCTTACCTGTGCATGGCCTCTTCCTCTTTCCTGTGGTGTCCTGGTGAAAGAATGTGGACACCTTTTTATAGTTCCAGGTGGGAGAGACCAAGAGGGACTAAGGAACAGGGGAGCTTGATGTTTAGAAATCAATGTAAATAATTAGTTTAATCATTTAGGGGATCTGAATAAGGGTAATTATATTAATAGAGGGTTATTGTTTATGATGGTGTCTGTTAAGAATTATTTGTGTAAATATTTATGTTGTACTTTTAATATGTAAATCAAATGTCACCCCATGCTTGGTACAGGCTAATTAAGGATGCACCTGTATATAGGGACCTCCATTCTGGTCAGTAGGGGTTGAGTGGAGATTGAAATGCACTGTGTTTGTGGTGCCAATGGAAAATAAAGAGACAAAAACCTGATGCATCAAAACTCTGGAGCCTGGTTGCCTCATTGGTTGCCTCATTGGTTGCCTCATTGATTGCCTCATTGGTTGCCTCATTGATTGCCTCATTGATTGCCTCATTGATTGCCTCATTGATTGCCTCATTGATTGCCTCCACTGCTACGGTTGCTCTTTGACAATGATGCTGCCACCACCATGCTTCACTGTAGGGATGTTATTGGCCTGGTGAAACACTTTAATCTCTGTCTCATCAAACCAGAGAATGTAGTTTCTCACGGTCTGAGAGTCCTTTAGGTTAGTATATACTCTATAATTATACGTATATATATATATATATATATATATATATACCACTTTACCATACAGGCCTGATGGTGGATGGTCCTTCTAGAAGGTTCTCCTCTCTCCACAGAGGAACACAGTGATCATTAGCTCTAGGAAGACTCTCTTGAAAAATATGTTATTAATCTCAGTGAGACTTTCCTGGTTAAATAAAGATAAAAAAGGTTTATTTCTACACCCAACTGTTACTGAGTAAATATTATTATTATTTTAAATGATCAACAGACATCGTGAAAATGAAATGACCAGACAACAATCAAACACATCACATCATAACCAACCAATCAGATTAAACGTAATGTATCTATACTTAGATCCTGATAATTTATATATTTTTTAATTGAATTAATTGGTGTTATTTTATTTCATAAATAATTCTACATTTTGTCAAACCTTTTATTTTCTACAGATTTCTTTGTGGAAAATAGATAAATTAAGTTCTAATTGTTGTAGATTTGGTGTTTCTTCTTTTTGAAGTTTCTACATGAGAATGAGTAACTAGTAACTTTTACTATTAGTACTAGTAGTAAAAGTTAGTAGTATTAGTACTACTAATAGTAGTACCAATAGTACTAATAGTACTATTTAATTGAGCTACTTTTTACTTGTACTTGAGTATAATTTTAATAAAGTTATATGAGTACAATACTTTAGATATGACTTTACTGTATGATGATAGTTTCAGTTCCAGGGACTCATTTTAATGATGTAATAAAAGCCATTTTCTCCATAATTGGCCCAAAATGATTTATTAATGAACTGATTAGTTATGTCTGAAGAGACAAGATAAAAGCATGAATTCAGACACAGATATAATCTTAGTCCTGTTAAAACTATGACAAATAACATCAGTGTGTATTAGTGATGCTTTACAGTTAATAAACGTTCAGTTCTAACGTTTAGATCTAAAATTGTTCAAATATAAAGTTTTTGTTCTTCTATGATAAACAAAGTCACTGCTGCTTTGTTCATATTTAATGTACTTTATTCTCTTATGGTGACGTACGGTGAGGTTGCCCACTAAACACAGAGTGGTGAGTGTTATGGCGTCAGGTGCCACAGGCTGTGTAAATACACTTGTTTATAGGAAAACCCTCATGTGGCTCTGGACAAACCTCAGCAGACATAACGGTGACCCCGTTCTTTCTCTGCAGTGGAAAATATCAAAGTGCTGTTTGCTGAGCGTGGGGGGGTAGTGGGGGGGGGGGGGGGGGGTCGACTGTCAAGTGACAGACATGAAGATGTTGTAAAAAAGCCTCCCAGGCTCCACGTCCCCACATTGAGCCGTAAACACAGCTCGTGACTGTGAGGACGATGTGATCCAGGAGAAATCCCAGTGGACTTTTGTCATCTTGGGATTTATCAAAGATGACAGCGTTATGGCGCTGCAAAACGTAAAAGTTCAAGTATGTAACAAGCGATTAAATCAGGAGCCCTATCTGCACAACAAAGACAACAACATAAATCACCTGCTGTGGAAAAATGTACACACAACAAGGATAGCTGAAGGTTAGCTGGAGTCTCTTCAGGCTTGGATTTATGATAAGACGCAGGATTATTCAGCGTATTCATTGTAAGATGCATTAAACAAGCCAACCTGTTACCTGTTTTATGACCTCTGTGGTTTAGTCTAGAAGGCCCCTAAAAGCAGCGGGTGACAGGTGATGCATACACAGAGCTGCTGTAACTTATGGCAGACGGAGCGTTGGACAAAGTTGAAAGGTCACATGTTTCAAATAAACACAGAATACAATAACTGTTTGTGCTGCTCAATGTTGGGGGAAAAAAGGTGACATGAAAGCAAAGCAGCGACCAATGAGTTTGACTTCATGTGTAAATAATCCACTTATCAGAAATATACAGTGAATAATAAAGTCTTTTGTTGTGAAGAATATCACAAACATCATCTATTCATCACAGTCATCATCAATAGTTACAGTCTTTGGTTTTTAAGAAGTTGTGGTTGAGATATGAATAATCATATTAACACGTTCTACTGTTCATCACAGAATAGAGCGAGATTACATTATGTTTAGGATTAAACTAGCATCACTGTAAGATCACAGGGTTGTTCATTATATTTGGTCTGATACAGTAGGTCTAACCATAACCTTCAGCTCATTGATAACTAATAATATAATAATAATAAATAATAGATAAATGTCATATTATTACATAAAGATATCACATTTGAATGGTTATAGAGAGGAGCAACACACACACACACACACACACACACACCAAGAGACATTAAACACTTCACACCTGTCCAGATGTGTCCCTAGAAGTTCCTCCATCGTTTCTGAGGAGAAGCTGCAGCACCCAGTGAGGTCAAAGGTCAACGTCAGTGAGGAAGTTCCTCCAGGACCACACACACACACACACACACACGCACACACACACACACACACACACACACGCACGCACGCACGCACGCACGCACGCACACACACACACACACACACACACACACACACACACACACACACACACACACACACACACACACACACACACACACACACACACAACTGAACTAAATCCAACTGTGAGGAACACTAAGAACTCATTTAAAGAGCTTTGCTTTTTTTTAGCAGTGAAATGAATGATTGTGATCAAACATGTGAAGGTGAGATGTTTAGTGTTCAGTGTCTGATGATAAAGACCAACAGCTGTTACACCACCATCTCTATTAAAACTGTCTGAATGTGGGAGGGTTTGGAGCTTCTTGGTCATAAAGACTCTCTCTCTCTCTCTCTCTCTCTCTCTCTCTCTATATATATATATATATATATATATATATATATATATATATATATATATATATATTAATGGCGCGCCGTTATCGGCGTTAACTTGCTGCGTTAACGCGAGCCTCTTATCGGGCGATAAAAAAAATATCGCCGTTAATCTATTCTCAAAGTTGGGAGCTGGGTCTATACTACGCAAGCTATGATGTCTTTCACCTTGATATTTTAGCGCGGATGTATACAGCACGGAGCCGAATTGCACTGTAGGGGAGGATAACTAGTCTTCGAACCTGTGTAAATTACCACATCCAACGTGACATGCTAACATGGATGCAGCTATGAAGCCACCGCGTTTGCTTCAGGGAAAATTTATTTTTAAAACGCTTCCCAATGGAAACTTCGACAAGTCAAAGGTTGTTTGCACCTTGTGCAATGCCGAATTAGTTTATTGTAGGAGTTCTACCAGTCTAAAGTACCACCTAAATGCAAAGCATCCCTTAGCTAATGCCGGGTCAAGCGCTGATAGAGCGCAAGGGAAGAGTCGTCGTCAAACTACTATGTTTGAGTGCAACCGAGGCAAGCCCATCAGCACAGCTCTATCAGCCAAGCTAACGAATCTCCTCGCTCAGTGGATTGCCACCAGCTGCCGGCCCATCAGCGTGGTTGAAGATGATGGGCTCGAGCTCGTTCTCCAGGCTGCCACAGGTGACCCATCTTACAAGCTACCTGCGAGGCGAACTATTATGAGAATAGATGACCAGTACGCCGCAAAGAAAGCCGCAAAGGATGCGAAGATTGTCGAGGCGAGGTGGGTAGCAGTCACGGGGGATCATTGGACATCTGTCAACAACGATAACTACCTCGGCGTTACTGTACACCTCATCGATGCCAGCTGGGAACTTCACTCCTTCGCTTTAGGTAAGATACGTCATGTGAATTTAAATTACATTATTTAATTGAATTACTTAATCCAGGGGTCTTCAACAGGGGGTCTGCGACCCCTAGGGGGTCCGCGGAGGTACTGCAGGGGGGTCGCGAAAGTTTTGGTTAATTAGACATTTAAAAAATAAAAAATAAAAAATAATAATAATAATAATAAAAATAATTAGACATTTTTTAATATTCCCCCCCGCAATTTTTTCAATAAATTGAAATGTCTTTAAATACACATTAACATGAATCCAACACACTGTAGTGAACAGATAAATGGAGGCAGAAGATGTCTTTCAGTCAGCAATGCACACGTTCAGCGACACACAGGAGCTCTTTCAAGCTGGGCACTGGTTCATTCACCTATCCCATCATACATTAGTGAGTAATGTATGCCATCCATAGCTGGTTTGAGGATTCACTGCCCATACTACATGTATGTTTAAAATTAAAACATGAATCTCTCAATTATGTTAATAGTTCAGTATTGTATGCAAGATAACAGGTATGTTTATGCATGCCAGTGGCACTAACAAGCATCAATAATTTTCGTTTCCACATTTATGTTGAACAAAAATGTCCATTTGAACAGCTTTTATGCAAAATGTTGTTACATGCAATTTGACAGACATTGTTGATCTTGTCAGGTATCAGTTTATTATGTTATGTTATGTGTATGAATGGCAGTGGCATGGCCACCCTACTCACTGTACCTTGCACATGTTTAAACTAAAAACAAGAATATATAAACCTGTGTGTTTTGAATGTCTTAGTATTGAATGCACAATAGTACATTTATACATGGCACTATAGGACCAGTTTAATATAAAACACAATTTTATACAATATATATAAGTAGGGGGTCCCCGCTCCATCTCTCCATCAGTTTGGGGGTCCTTGGCCTGGAAAACGTTGAAGACCCCTGACTTAATCTATTACTTACCAGGACACAACGAATTACCACCACATTATGTTTGCTTCTTGATGATGCTAGTTTTTTACGAGTAGTAGTGCAATTTCGATGTCGGTTTTTGGTATTTACCATAATTACGATAGCACTTGAAGGCAGCATTATTCGGATCTACTTTTTTTGTCCGTTAGGTGTGATGAAAACAGAAGAGCGTCACTTTGCTGAAGCGTGTGCCAGGCAGTTTCTTGACGTCGCTTTGCCTTGTGTGGCGCATGTTGTACAGAGAGCTATTGTAATGTCACTTCAGGCGGGTGGTTTTGATGGTGCACTGGCCAAGTGCCGCAAAGTGGTCGGACATTTCAAACACAGTCCAGCCAACTCAGACGAGCTGAATGTCCAGCAAGCCTCCCTTGGACAAGTTCAGGAGCCACTCGGGCAAGATGTCCCAACACGGTGGAATTCCACCCTTGAGATGATCAAACGCATGAGACGCAACAAAGATGCACTGCACACAACGCTGTCTCAGCAGAAGCACAATCTGGCCCTCCCAACAAATGCTGATTATGAGAAGTTGGCAAAGCTAGAGAAACTGCTGGAGCCATGCAGGTATGGTCTACAAAGATAGCGTGTTCATGAATTAGCATAAAAGTTATTTTTAAATGTCACTTTTTATTCAATAAACACGTGCCCTTAAATTTAATGTGATTAAGAACTTTAAAAAAAAATGTGTAATCTAAGTTAAATGAATCAGTCATTAATTATTTTTTACTCTGTTTATGTCTGTCTGTCTGTCTGTGTAGGTATATCACTGATCTCCTTGGTGGGGATAAGTATGTATCCTGCTCTGCGGTTCTACCTGCCCTGTGCCACCTCCAGCATGCGATGAAGATCTCTGATGATGATCCTGCCTATGTTTTACGATTCAAGGCTGCCTTCACCAAGGACCTCAACCAGCGGAGGGAGAAAATAAACCTGGAATGGCTTAAGGTATGTCAGACTGACCAGAAGATAACTGCATTGTTTGACCATTATAGACTGTTAAGCCAGCAGATCCGTCAATGAATAGATGAATGAGTCATGAGGAAATATGGAGGTTAGATTTGGAAAATGAAATTTACAATCAATCAATAATTATTATTTTTATTCATCAAAGGTGGCGACTGCTCTAGATCCACGATTTAAGGACCTCAAGTGCTTGCCCAGAGCAGAGAGGGGGCCAGTGTGGGAACAGCTAAGGGAGTTGGTGAAGGGAGAAGAACCTGCTCTGCAGCCACTCAGGGAGGAGAACCCTGAGCCACCCAAGAAGAAAACAGCCCTGCTACTGATGGGATCAGACTCAGACTCAGATGAGGAGACACCAGAAGACAATACTGTGGAGAGGTACAAGGTAGAGCCCAGTGCCAGTCTAGATCTGTGTCCACTGAAGTGGTGGTCAGAGCACACTGCTGTCTATGGTAAGATGGCCCACATTGCCCGTAAATACTTGGGGACTCCTGCCACAACTGTCCCATGCGAGAGACTTTTTTCTGTAGCAGGCCATATTGTGCAGAAGAGGAGATCTAGTTTGTCACCAGAAAATGTCAACAAGCTGGTCTGCCTGAGTGACTGGTGGAAGGAGAAATAGAGCTTGGACTGATGGACACAAATCTAGTGACTGTAATCACTTCATCACGACCTATTATGTTCAGTTCAAAATTAATGTTAAACAGAATAAACAGTTAGTAGGCACAAGTTCTTCTTATTGAACATGATTTATTTTCATCATCATTTATTATAATAGAACTGCTTTCTCAATCAGTTTGTGATGCATTTTGGAAACAGGAGATGAGCCCCTGGTCTAATAAACCCGTTCTCAAAGACTTCCTTTTAGTCATTATTTGGGTTGCACACATATTCTGCATGCCTTTGGGAGAATTAAAATTACCCATTTTAATCTAGATTAATCTAGATTAATCTAGATTAATTTGAAGATTACAGTGAGATTAATCTAGATTAAAAAAATTAATCTATGCCCACCTCTAATATATATATATACAGTATATGTAGATCACTTTTGACAGTGACTAGTACTGTAATGAAATATTTTTCTAAAGAAATAACGTCGTTACTGTTACAAGATGGTGCGTTTGTCCATTACTTTGCTAGCAGCAGTGTACTTCCTGTTTACAGTGGCGCTACATATTTTTGCGGGATGCCATGCCAAACACGGTAAAACAGTAGAAGAAGAAGCATTGTCAGCGTGTTTCTGTTTACATCACGTGCGCCAATCATGGCGAGTCAATGCGAGAGCAGGACGAGCTTCTCAGAGTAGAAATACACGTATTATTTTTGGCTCCAAAAGATGCATCAGTGAAGCTAAGCTAACGCTGCGGCTGGATTTTAACGGACTGTGACTGTTATCCAGGGACAGATTAGCCAAACTATTGCACTGAGTCACTGCTAACAGCAGCTCATTAGCCTGATATATTTAGCATTGTGTAGCTGAGAAAAATGCTGTGAATTTGTTTTTCCACATTTATCTTTATAAGCATTTTCAACAGCAGAATGTACACCTGGAATATGCACAGCTTACTTTACATTACTGTGTTAAGGCTGAAAAATTACTGTTTTAATTTTGGAGCAGCTGTTTTGTGCTTAATATGAACATCATTTATGGTTGTTTTATAGCAGTTGATCAACAGTGGATTATTATATTATTACAGCACTAACATGAAGCTGTTTGGACACAAATGACCCAAAATAAATTATACATTCTTTAATTCTAAGTTACTCAAAAGTTAGTTTTTCCAGTAGCGCATTACTTTTTGGTGTAAGTAATCAAAATAGTAACTGAGTTACTTTGTTAATGAAGTAACTAGTAACGGTAACTAGTTACTTTTTTTCAGTAACTAGCACAAAACTGTATATATATATATATATATATATATACAGTATATATAAAAATTATTTACCATCAGGAGGAATGACAGGCACCAGCAGATCCAGATCACCACCTCTGATTTCCTTTAATCATGAATGTTCAAGTGTCACAATCTACAAATGTATTTATTATTACTATTATTATTATTATTATTATTATTATTATTAATAATGTATTTACAGTATATTCACCAGGTCAGTATTCCACTACTCTGAGTCTGTAACCATGGTAACATTCTCCGTGAACTGAAGCTGCTCTCTGTCTAAACTCTGGGTTTCTACCTGGCTCCGCCCACCTGGCCCCGCCCACCTGAACACCAGTCAGTCATGAATTGTTGGTTCATTCTAAATAAATAGAGATATTCTTTCTTTTCCTGAGAAATATCTTCAGGAACACTTACATTTAGCTTCTTGGTGAAGGATGCTAATGCTAACGCTAACAAACGAGCACAAAGGTCAAAATGTTACATAAAGGAGATGAGAGCTTGTTTTAGTGTGTGTGTGTGTGTGTGTGTGTGTGTGTGTGATGAATGAACAAAGTGTGTGTGTGTGTGTGTGTGTGTGTGTGATGAATGAACAAAGTGTGTGTGTGTGTGGGGGTGTGTGTGTGTGTGTGTGTGTGTGTGTGTGTGTGTGTGTGTGTGTGTGATGAATGAACAAAGTGTGTGTGTGTGTGTGCGTGTGTGTGTGTGTGTGTGTGTGTGTGATGAATGAACAAAGTGTGTGTGATGTGACGTTTATTTCAGAACCAACAAAGAGATGAAAGTGTAATGAAACTCGTGGTAACGCTGGTAAGATGAAGCGTGTTTTTAGCATGTTGTATATACACATGAGGTGGTGGTAATACTATGTGTAGAGCTTGTTAGTCCAGTCTGTGATAAATGTGTAAATATTATATGTGTCCTGTTCTAACCTCTCTGTGTTTAACCTACTCAACACAAAGTCATCTAAATACATAAAGTCGTGTAAATAGTGAAGCAGTGGCGTGTTGGCTGGCACTGTGTGTGTGTGTGTGTGTGTGTGTGTTTACACAGCGTGTTCTCTGTGTGACAGGTTCTACCATCACACTCAGACCTCCTGGAATCCACTCACACTCTTTCCATTCATGTATTCCAACCATTGTCCCAGTGATGTTGAACATTAATATGATTAATATGAGCTTTGTTTGTCAGGGTGCTATAGCTAACACGCTACTGGGTGTTTAGCTGTGTTTGCTCTGCCATGTGTCACCCACACAACACGACCACAGAAGCTTTATATATATATACACATACTGTATATATCTACTGTATATATCTATGTCTAACACATCCATGTCCACAGAAGCTTTATTTAATCCTTTACATTTACATACACATGTTTATTAACATGTGTATGTAAAACATGTGTATTAATAAAAATATACTATGAATGTTTTTTTACTTCCACTGTATCAAATCTTTTCAGACACATCCATAGATATAAAATTCATGATAACTTTCAAACCCTTTTCATGTTTCTTTTTACCATTTACAACCTTTCATTTTTTTCAGCAGGAAAAACACTAAATATGCAGTATTTCCTTAAATGATGATTTCCATAAACACGATGATATGTCATGATTACAGTATGTTTACAATTGGAGTCAATGGGTTAAATTTGGTCACCAGGTTACTAAGTGTCAGTATGATTCATAATATATGTCCTTTTCTATACATTTGAATACACAGGAATTAAACAAATAAACATGATAAAAACAATAGTGGCACAATTTCATACAACTAACCTTAAAAATACCAGAATATTGAGAGACAAACAAATAAAAACACCAGAAATGTTATTTTTGGTCCTAAATACGCTCTGAGGGTTAAACACACGAGGGATTCCATTCTTTATATGATCTGTGATGATGTATGGATGAATAACGTAACATGTATGGATGAATAACGTAACATGTATGGATGAATAACGTAACATATTAATAGTTTTCCATGTTTTTCACTATTATACCCCGCCTACCTTTGATCACTAATTCGACCCCCTAAAAATGCCCGAAAACTCACCGAAATTTGCACGCACCTCAGGCCTGGCGAAAAATTCGATAATTTGGTGGCGTGAAAAAAAACGGACAGAAAACGCACGCGTAGCGTGCGTTTTCGCCGCCAAAAAAACGACTGCCAGGTTTGACCGATATGTACAAAAATCGCCACATGTAGTCTTCGCCCCAGAATGAGCAAAAAGTTACATTGTGACCCCGCCCAAAACCAAACAGGAAGTCAGCCATCTTGGGTCAAAGGTCAAAAATGGCGTTTCGCCCTCGAAACGCATCTGCGCTATCTAGTCTGAGGGGATTCATCCGATTCGCTTAAAACTTGGCAACACCACATAGGACCCATTGAAGATGAAAAGTTATCGAAAGAATTTTCGTATCTGTCACGGTTTGGTCGTGGCGCCGCCACAAAAATGCAATGCTAATTTTTGTTAGCACGCGGAAAATTCCAAATCTCCATAACTCTGACACACAAACTTCGATCAGCTTCAAATTTCACACAAAGGACATGTGCCCAAGCTTGGTCATGACTGCTTTGAAACATTTCCCATCATGCCTTGTGTTTTCGACCGGTGTCATTTAAGGTCATGTACACGGTTAGCATTTACAGGACGCCGTTCTAGGAAAAAGCTTATAACTCTAGAATGCAAAGTTCAAACTGCTTCATATTTGATACACATGATGACCGTACAGCCATAAACAAAACTCGAGGACCAATTTACCCATAATGCCTTGCGTTCTCAGAGGGCGCCGCTTCTGTGGTCGTCCTACACGAGCAGCTGTAGTGGACAGACGATATGTCGTGTTGACTTCAAAACACTGTAGGATGAATCTACACAGAGGGGAGCAAATTGCTATGGAAGAAAAAACAGACTGTGGTCAGTGGGAGGGGCCTATAATGTCACTGGAAAATCCTTCGCCATCAGCACGCTATAATAGGAAAATGCTTATAACGCTTCAATGCAAAGTTCAAACTGCTTCATATTTGATACACACGATGATTGTCCATCCATAAACAACGCTCAATGACCAAATTAACCATCATGGTCAGTGGGAGGGGCCTATAATCACACAGGAAAATCCTTCGCCATAACTACGCCGTTATACGAAAACGCTTACAACTCCAGAATGCAAAGTTCAAACTGCTTCATATTTGATACACATGATGACCGTACAGCCCCAAACAACAAACGATAACCAAAAACACCCACAATGCCTTGCGCTCTCAGAGGGCGCCGCTTCTTGGGCCGTCCTACGCCAGCAACTCTAGCGGCAAGACGACATGTCGTGTTGACTTCAAAACACTGTAGGATGAATGTTATTAGATGGAAGCACATTGCTATGGCAAATAGAGCAGGCTGTGAAAAGTGGGAGGGGCCTATCATGACACAGGAAAATCCTTCGCCATAACTACGCCGTTATACGAAAACGCTTACAACTCCAGGCCAATTCCCAAATCCCCAACAGTGGTATACGTGACCGTGGGTTACCGCCCCCGGCCGCTTCATCGGACCCTATGACGCCGCTTGCGGCTTTAATTATTATTATTATTAGAGCATTTACATAATAATGGTTTGATTGAACAATCAATAATTACATATATCACTATATACACATACTTCTTGTGTTAAATTTAACTAATTTTGCATTCCATTTTCTAATAATTACTATTAATATAATTAATTAATTATGTCTCATTTTTATATGATTTTGATTATAAAACACACAAAAAACATTACACACCATTCTGTTCAAACTTGTCATACAACATAAAAATATTTTCTTCATATTTTCTATTAAATTGTTTGATATTTGTTCACTTTTAAACAGGCCCGTGGTGTTATGTACAGTAGAGGTTCAACTCACAACCCATTTATTTATTTATTTATTTATTTTATTCAACCAACCAAATTTAGTTTTTTTCAAAGATAACAGTTGAAAACACGCATATATAATCTTAATCTTAAAATATAAATCTATATATTTTGCTTTCACAGCATGTTGCACAATGTCAAAGGAAAAGTTTCTTTCAAAATAAAAGACAAGTCACACATAACTATATTTTTTTTTTGGCCAGCTTTCCGTGACCCACCCAGTGCAGATCTGTGACCCACTTTTGGGTCTTTGTATTTTGCTTTTATTTCATCAGATTAATTCATTAATGTTTTACTAGAGTTTTTGTAGAAAAAGTTCTGATCAATATTTTAATATGGAATAAAGTGGAAATTGTGTGTGTGTTTAATAGTGATTAATATTAAAAAGATGATTAGTGTAAATCTGCCCCACTAAACACACAAACATCTGTTTTGTTTGTAAATAGTATAAATAATAACAGCTTGTTTTAATACAACACCTAAAGTTAAAGGTATATATAGTTTGAATTAAAAAACTAAACAAATCTTTAAAGAACACAGTGCGAACTCTCTCCTGGTCAGACTGCTCTAAAAAGACCAGATACCACAGCACACTGATAGCATTCATCAAGGTCTCAGCTATGTTATGACTACCGCTATCAGCAACATATATAACACTGAGACTTAGATTGGTTTGTTCATCAAAAGCTTTTGATATAATAAACGCTGAGTCAGCATCTGACCAGCAACCTTAAAGCATGACTCAGTGTCATTCATCAAAACCAGCACAACACAGTGAATGGATATCAAAGAAAATATAGCAATGCTTACAGTAAGTGTGACTGTGTTTCTTTGTATCAATGATTAAATAAATATTGATGTGATAAAGTTTGTCCTGTTTCTATCCAACATGAAAAAGGTCCTCAAAGGTCAAACTAGGACCTTTTTATCCTGTATATTTACTTTAGTGATGTTGTTAAAGTTTAAAGGTGTGTTTATGTCCAATAAATATTCATATTTTTACATTGTTCATATTTGTGCTGCTGTTATAATGTCGGTGCTGATCAAAGTGATCTTTAACATTTGTCAGTGACATTATTCTGGCAGGTGACTAAAGCTGTGTGTGTGTGTGTGTGTGTGTGTGTGTGAATCCTTTCAAGTATTTAGTTAGTGTTAGTTGGTGGAATAAATCCATCACACACACACACACACACACACACACACACACTGAACGACTGTACATCTGCAGCATAGCGTAGCAGCTTTTATTGGAACTATTACTAATAATAATAACGTGTCTCCATGATGTAGATTCTTGGAACTCAGATCCGTCAGAGACAATATTTACATACTTTACAATAGTTGGAGTCTAAAGGTAGTCTGTGTAATGCTTAGAGCTGTTGCAGCATTAAACACAGGTTTTAGGTGACAGAGTGGAAAACTTTTTTCTGTTTGTACCAAACTTTATATAAAAGCCACTTACGAAAATGTGACAAATACAGGAACAAGTGAAGGAAAAATCACAAAACCTTGTGTTTTTTGGGAAAATTTGGATTTTGTGCAAAATATAGAAACTGAAGTCATAGAGAAACTTTAGTCAGTCCCCTTAGTTATATCTATGTCGTATTGTTAACACGTGTTCTGTTCATGTCCCTCCTGTTTGACACTAACGTGTGCTGTGTTCCCTGTTTGGCCTCCCTCAGTATTAGCTCTGAGAGGCAGATCCACTACGTTTAGTGCTATTAAAACGCTTTAATAAGGAGTACAAAACACAGGGAATCAGGGGTATTCAGCGTGTCACAATGTGCCCTCAATACATTTAGCGCGTTTCCCTCTGATGAATATGTATAGTAGGCGGGTCTCCCAGGGGGAGCAAAAATATGGGAGGAGGAAACGCAAATAAATGAATGCAGGGAATGCATTACAACTGAGAAGGAGGTGCAGACACACACGCAGAGATCATCGCTGCTGTGTGTGTGTGTGTGTGTGTGTGTGTGTGTGTGCAGAGATGGATATATGGATATAATGATGGATGGATGTAGCTTCAGATTCACTGCTCCACTGATCTTCTTTCTCTCATGTTTTAGTGTAATTTACACATCATCACTCATGGAAACATATGAGAGTGTGTGACACAGCTCTGCTCAGACCTACTGGATGATGGTCAACAGACTGTGTAGCTGTATTAACTCAGATCAATGGTAGATCAATATCTGACTATTTTTCATGCACTGATCTGAGCAAAGTTACAGGACCCAACGGAGCACCCACATTAAATTATAGAAATATTTATTTTTCTTTGTGCAGCAGACAGAGAAGTTCATCTGCCTCCACTCAAATGTCAGTGTTTTTTTCTGCACTGACGTCTCCACATTAAACGAGCAAAACGCTCATTTAAATAAGGGCGTCTGCCACAAGCACGCCAAAAGATTGACCGTCAGCATTTCTAATATGTTCACATTTACCAGTTCTACACGGGACAAAATGTGCTACATCAAAATTTTCTATATTTGTTTATTTTATTCATGCCGTCCACTCCTGTGAGAGCAGCGTCTGGGAGCTGATGTGTGTGCGCCGCGGTCAGTGTTACTTTTTATGCCGTTACAACACCGTTATCGTTACTGAACGTTAAATGTGGTGCGTTACATGTATTGATAGAATAAACTGTGATATGAAAACATCCCTGGATTCATACTCAGCTGTAGTGAGGAGGTGGGTTAGAAACAAGGTGAGTGATTATGATTGGCTAAGGCGGCGTCATGTTTAATGGTAGCCAATCAGAGCCAGTGTTTTTACACATGTGCCAACACACACACACACACACACACACACACACACACACACACACACACACACACACACACACATACACTACAGATGTGATGACTCAGCAGAGATGGTGAGCGTAGAACAATCTGATGAAAAGTTGTTATTTTTAAGGTAACGATACAAACACTGCTTTATATTAATTATGATCAAAAACAAGAACGTACATGTGAAGTGTTCATTATATCCAGGAGTGAATACTTTGTCCACATCTGTTGTAAACAACTATAATTTAATGAAACACCTCACAACGACACACACATCTAAAATATATGAATTATTTGACATAAAGCAACTTTTTTTTTTTAACAGTAACGCAAATAGTGACTTTTCTTGGTAATAAGTTACTTTTATTATAGAGTAATTCAGTTACTAACTCACTTACTGTTTGGAACAAGTAATGAGTAATTATAATTAATGACTTTTTTAAAGTAACGTTCCCATCACTGGTCACGGTGCGTCTGCTGCAGCTCAGTAAATAAAACTATTGTAACACTGTGTATAACATAAAGCCACAGTTTGATCCTCTACAGAGGAAAAAACATTAATGATGATGATCATTTCTGAATGCAGGAATGTAAGAAGTTTTCCACACAAACAAACATTAATCTGGCGTTAATATGAGGGGGAAAAGAGAGATTTTAACTCAGAAAAATGTGTCTGATCTTCACACTGCAGTAATCTGATCAATAATCTGATCAAATAAACCTGTTAAGGCGTTTCAAATTCAATGTGAACTTTATCATTTTCACGGATTTCAATGACATTTACGGGCGTTGAGAAAACTCCATGTTCCGTGATTTCTAGACAGCCCAAAATAATGACATCATGGCCCCGCCTCCTTGGCTACAGACTTCCTTCATTCACAAACTATGCGCTTTTGGTTGATTTACGCGTGGGGGGCGTGTCAGGGACCTGGACCGGAGAATACGTGCAGGAGAGAAGCGCGTAACTGCAGGTGCGTAAAAAAAACGCTTAAATCCAGACCGGGGAATACGGCTCATTGTGATCAAGTAGGTTCGTGATGTTAGAGGATTAAAGGTGACTTTTCTCACCAACTTCCTGCTTCTTGTGAGCCTCACTGCCCACACTCAGCATCAGAATTAGCCTAACGGACAGAGCTGTATGTTAGCAGCAAAAACGAGCCATGGCTGAGTAGTTAGGTGTTGGAAGTGCACAATTATGGTTTGAAACTGTGATGAAAGCTGCTGAAAGAACGTGTGTTCACTGATTGGGTTAGGTTTATGGTTAGGATAAGCTGATTAGTGCTGTGTCTGCTCCACTTTACCTGGATAACCATCGTTTACTTTACACCATCTTTAGACAGAACTTAGAATTCAAATTCACTATAGGTAGTGTTTAAGGTGAAGTGGTGCAGTAACAGCAGTATTTAGGAGTAACTCTACTCTCCTTCTGTTATATATATACTTTATATACATACAGTATATATATATACAGTATATATATTAGGACCTGAATTAAATGAAAACATGAGTTGGATGTGTCATGGTTAGAGGTGACCAGGTATTACCTCTCCCACATGGTGTCATTTTTCTGTTCTTCCACCTGTGACCCTACAGCGCTGTAGTGTATACTGTACTAGTCTGGAATCTGCTCAACTACTGCACAAACAGTGACACAGCAATAAATGAACATGATTTGTTGCTGCTATGAACACAATCTCCACCAAAGCACATGTTGACAGGGACAAAGTGAGACGGCTCAAAAATGAGGTGGCAGGACTTTAGAGACGCCGTAAACATCTCAGTGTGATTATCTAAAACATTTGGTTTGGCAGAGAAGCCAAAGCAAGCAGCAAGGCTTCTAGATCAGAGTGTGTGTGTGTGTGTGTGTGTGTGTGTGTGTGTGTGTGTGTGTGTGTGTGTGTGTAATTATGGATCAAAGTCAAGCAGAAATATAAGAATGTAAACTGTGTCCAGGCTTAGTTAGACTTTCTGCTCATCTACAACTAACTCTAATATTTGTTTTGGAGAAACTTTATAGAGTTTCCAAAACGACTGAAACACAGAAAAGATTTGAAACTCTGTAGAGGACTGGAATTATTATTATTAACTAGTTCATTATGAGAGGTTTTCAGTGATAACAGAATTAATTATGCTCTGTTATTGATTAATCAATCTAATCTTTTTTTTTTTTTTACATGTGCACAGACTTTTTTCTCATCTATCAATAATAATTTGTGGTACAACTCTTTGAAATACACCAAAAGGTAAAACTCAACTTTTAAAAGAAACAAAACATCAAAAGTAAATGAATAATAAGAAAACTAGCATGAATGAAGATGAGATCTTTAGAACATGACCACTACACTAACTACATCTATAATTAATCACCTGCTTCATTTATTAAAAACATGAGGGCTAGCGATAGGGCTAAAATAAAAGGGTTAGCTGGGTAGTTAAAAATAAATATGAGCAAAAATAAAACTGACAGAACTTTAAATCATGTGGTGCACCTATCACATCACCTAAACTGGCCAATGAGCCCCTGGCAGTTTATTCATATTCTATATATATTATATGTTATTCTCTACACTAAACTATACTATGTATTGTATACTATACCATACTATATTCAATTCAACTTTATTTACATAGTGCAAAATACAACAAAGTCTGAAGCTGAACAAAATATAAAGTCCATAGTAAAAAGAAAGAATCCAACAAGATCTACATGAACATTTAGTGACAGTGGGAATAAAAAACTCTTTTTTTATAGGAATAAATCTCCTTTAGAACCAGGTTCAGAGGTGGAGAACATCTGCTGTGACTGGTTAGGGTTAGTGAACAGAAGGACCAACAGAATATGATAGAAGGATAGACCATCAGAATGTTCTAGACTAGTTGAGCTGTGAACCATTGATCAGGAACCACCATCTCCAGCATCAAGAACACCTGAAACAGAAAAGAGAACCCTCAGAGTTAGAGGAGAAGACACAGACTGCAGGAAAAACTATATCTGTGGGGTGGACATCAGTGTAAATGTTGTGAAGCAGTGTGAGCAGTATAATGGTTATACAACGAGGGACAGAAGTGGGGGGTGGTCTACAACCTGGTACAACTGTGTGTGACTGGACATCATCCCATTACGGCCATTAGAGCTATGTGTGTAGATGGTGGATCATGTTTGAATATAATGTTGGTGTTCTACTATATAATCTAAGTTCTTAGTTCTTAGAGCTTTGTTCCTAGTGGTTAAGTTAACGTTATTATACGGTATACGATTTAGTAAATAAGTAGGTTTAGAGTTTAGCCTTAAAGGTGTAGAGAGTAGCAGCCTCCTGTAGTAAGACTGGGAGCTGGTTACAAAGGGGAGGAGCCTGGTAGCTGAATGCGCCGCCTCCTGTTCTACTTCTAGATTCTTTAGGAACTTCCAGAAGACCATCAGACAGAGAGCAGAGTGATCTACCTGGACGATTGGACACTAACAGGTCTATAGATATACAGGAGCTAGATCATGTAGAGCTTTGTATGTTAACAGGAGGATTTTAAACTCTATTCTAGATTTTACAGGAAGTCAATACTGTAGAAATATGTTCTCTCCTGTTAGTACCTGTTAGTATTCTAGCTGCAGCATTCTGAATTAACTGGAGACTTTTTAGTGAGTTACTAGGACATCCTGACAGTATAGAGTTACAATAATCTAATCTAGATGTAACACATGCATGGATTAGTTTTTCAGCATCACTCTGGGTCAAGATATTCCTGATTTTATAGATATTACAGAGGTAGAAGAAGGCTGTCCTTGTGATTTGTTTAATATGAGAATTAAAGGATAAGTCAGTATCAAAGATAATGTCTATGTTTATTACTGTGGTGCTGGGTGACAGAGTGATGTCATCTAGAGACACTATTTACTCTGATAATTTATCTCTGAGGTGTTTTGGACCAAATAAAATCACTTTGGTTTTATCCTGGTTAAGAAGGAGAAAGTTACGACTCATCCAGGATGTGATGTCATTAAGACAAGCCTGAAGTTTTAATAACTGATGAGTTTCATCTGATTTCATTGAGAGATAAAGCTGTGTATCATCTGCATAGCAATGGATATTTATATTATGTTCTCTGATAATGTTACCTAGTGGAAGCATATATAATATATTGGTCCTAAAACTGAACCTTGTGGAACTCCATGATGAACTCTGGCTGAGGACAGATTATTAACATGAACAAAGTGGTTCTGTCTGATAGGTAGGATTTAAACCAACCCAGCGCTGTTTCTTTAATCCCAGTCTCTGCAGCAGTAGATGATGATCCACTGTATCAAAGTCTGCACTGAGATCTAAGATCACCAGAACTGAGACCAACCCTCTGTCTGAGGCTAAGAGGAGATCATTGGTTACTTTTACTAAGACAGTCTCTGTGCTGTGATTGGCTCTAAAGCCAGACTGAAAGCTCTCTATAAATTGTTCCTATGAAGGTGATCACATAGTTGACCTGTGATGACTTTTTCAATAATTGTGTAAATAAAAGGTAGATTAGATATTGATCTATAAATGGATCAATGGTTGTTTTTTAAGGAGAGGTTTGATTACAGTGGTTTTAAAGGCCTGTGGTTCATAACCTGTTACTAGAGATGTGTTAATCCACTTCATCATATTAGTGCTGATTAGTGGAAGAACATCTTTAAATAGTGGAGATGGGATTTGATCTAAAAGACAGGTTGTTGGTTTAGAAGCACTAACTATTGAGGTCAGTTCAGATAGACCAATTGGAGTGAAACTATGTAAATAAAAGCTGCATGTTGAGGATATTTCAGGAGCTGCTTTGTTTAATAAAGTATTGATCACCCCTGCAGGGGGGACATTAGCTTTGTTTCTAATTGTTAGAATTTTATCAGTAAAGAAGTTGATGAAGTCATCACTGCTCAGGTTGACAGGAATAGAGGGTTCAACAGAGCTGTGGCTTTTGGTGGGCGTGGCTACAGTTTTGAATAGAAACCATGGATTGTTTTTGTTTTCCTCTATTAAAGTTGAATAATAGGAGGTTCTAGCTTTGTGAAGAGCTTTTTCATAAGTTAATAAACCTTCTCTCCAGGCTATATGAACTTCTACCATGTTTGAGGAGAGACACTTCCTTTCTAATTTTCGCGATGCCTGTTTTAGACGACGCAGTTTAGATTTATACCAGGGAGAGACCTTTTTATGACATATCTTCTTTTTAAGCAGAGCAACAGCATCCAGAGCTGTGTACAGTGACAACATTGCACTGTTAATAAGATCATCTATTTCCTCTGACATTAGACATTGATAGATACTCTCTGTTGAGATATCATATGGATCAGAGGTAAAGAGTGATGGAACTAAATATTTAAATCTCGCTACAGCTTTCTCAGACAGTGATCTACTATAGTGTACTCTTCTCTGAGAGTTTAAGCAGGCTGATATTCTGAATTCAAAGGATAACAGGAAGTGATGTGAAAGAATAGGATTTTGAGGATATATTGTCAGGTGATCAATATCTAATAGGAGTTTGTTTACATGTTGTGTAAAGCTGATTGAATCTAATAGTGAGGTAAATAATTTATTTAGGCTGTTGTTTTCATTAGAATGTTAAAGTCACCTACTATGATAGCTTTATCAGTGCTCAGCACCAGATCAGTGACAAAGTCAGAGAATTCAGAGAGAAACTCTGAATATGGACCAGGAGGACGGTAAACTATAACCAGTAAAGTGGGTTTTTCGATTTTGTTTTGAGGATTACAAATTTCAAGGGAGAGACTTTTAAATTAATTTTGGGTAAGTTTGGTTTTTGGTTTTCATCCAACAGGACGAATTGGAAAAGTGCAACAAAACGACCTTTGAACTCAGGACCCAGAATGACGGAATGATGTTTTAGCAAAATGGCGGTGCCCATCATTAAACAGTCGCTTTCTCCTCGACTTTTACTTTTAAGTGCTGTTTAATGTGGCATGTGTAACTAAAAATGCAGTAGTGGTATTTTCATCCCCACTCTGTTCATTAGAATGCTGCTCTGCGTAAGTAATGATACCGTTTAGTTCAATGCACTTTCTACAGTCTATGGTTCTATGAAGCATGCAGGATTCCCCTGTGGTGTGTTCAAGGTTTATTAAAGTGTAGGATGTCTCTCTCTCTCTCTCTCTCTCTCTCTCTCTCTCTCTCTCTCTCTCTCTCATCCTCAAGGAGTTCACATATATTTATAATATATATTTACCCAGCAGGCATTTTTGATCTCTGAAAAATACCAAAACAAACTTCAGTCATGTTTTCCGAGCTTACTGAATGAAACACATTTATCTCGGAGGTTGAAATTGACATGCGTCATCTTTCTGTGTTCTGAGTGCAATCAAACAAAACATAAGCCTTAATCCTTCTGGTAGAATGTTTTGTTAATGCACATCATTCTATTGTAAATACACAGAATAAAACATGGTGGAGGGTCAAAGATGTTTGGGGTTACCTTATTTTGCTGCCTTGACAGAGTGAAAGGAATCATGTATTTTTTAGGCAGTAATGTAGGGCCTAGTGTGAGCGAGCTGGGTCTGTGTTAGAGGTCAGAGGTCATAACCCAAACATTCCTCCATTAGCATTAAGAAATGGTTGGAGTTGTGAAGTGGCCAACAATGATCCCATTCAACACCTATGGTTAGATCTGTAAATATCTGTTGTAGAAGAAAGCATCAAATCTAAGACCTGGAGCAGTTTGAAAAATAAGCGTGTTCCAAAACACCAGTGGAGACGTGTAAAAACTAGGTGATGTTTATAGGAAGCGACTGGTTTTACTTATTTCTTCCAAAGGGTGTGAAACCAGATATTGATTTGAGGGTGCCAACAATTTAATCTGGCCTTTTTTTAGTTTTGTGTAAAATGTCGTAAATTTGGACTTTTTTTTTTTTTCAATGCTCATGAAGAAAGTAAACATGTGTATACCAAAAGTGTTTGTAATTGCAAATATTTCCGTTATACTTATTATTTTCTAAAAAAAAAAAATCCAGGGGTGTAAATACTTTGGTCCATGACTAAGTTGATGAACCATTGTGTTGTTTACCTCAACTGTGAATAATCATGATTAATTAGGGTCATATTTGTGAATCCTTGAAAAACACTATCCTTTTGAAACGGGCGAGCAATGACTCAGCACATTTAGACTGAATTTAAAAGCAGTTCATGGATTGTCTCAAAAAAACAACTGATCAAATCTCGAGCTCAGCCTTTTATTCCCTGAGATAAAGCTGTGACCATGTGACCATGTGACCATGTGACCATGTGACCCTCATCAGTGAAGCTCAACACAAACCCAAACATGTGAACGTGACATGATACAGAAGTTTCTGCCATGATGAGACTCTTATGTTACAGCCTGACATGAACCATGTGTACTGTCATGTTTTTCACTCTCACGTCTCTTTTCCACTAGTTATGGTTCTGTGTGTAAATGATGTCTGTAGTTATGGTTCCATGTGTAAATGATGTCTGTAGTTATGGTTCCATGTGTAATGAATGAGTCTGTAGTTATGGTTCCATGTGTAATGAATGAGTCTGTAGTTATGGTTCCATGTGTAATGAATGAGTCTGTAGTTATGGTTCCATGTGTAATGAATGAGTCTGTAGTTATGGTTCTGTGTGTAATGAATGAGTCTGTAGTTATGGTTCCATGTGTAATGAATGAGTCTGTAGTTATGGTTCCATGTGTAATGAATGAGTCTGTAGTTATGGTTCCATGTGTACATAATGAGTCTGTAGTTATGGTTCCATGTGTAATGAATGAGTCTGTAGTTATGGTTCCATGTGTAATGAATGAGTCTGTAGTTATGGTTCCATGTGTACATAATGAGTCTGTAGTTATGGTTCCATGTG
This sequence comes from Gouania willdenowi, assembly GCF_900634775.1. Lineage (NCBI taxonomy): Eukaryota > Metazoa > Chordata > Actinopteri > Blenniiformes > Gobiesocidae > Gouania > Gouania willdenowi. The sequence goes on from NC_041062.1 coordinate 26,869,086, forward strand.
TAATGAATGAGTCTGTAGTTATGGTTCCATGTGTAATGAATGAGTCTGTAGTTATGGTTCCATGTGTACATAATGAGTCTGTAGTTATGGTTCCATGTGTAATGAATGAGTCTGTAGTTATGGTTCCATGTGTAATGAATGAGTCTGTAGTTATGGTTCCATGTGTAATGAATGAGTCTGTAGTTATGGTTCCATGTGTAATGAATGAGTCTGTAGTTATGGTTCCATGTGTAATGAATGAGTCTGTAGTTATGGTTCCATGTGTACATAATGAGTCTGTAGTTATGGTTCCATGTGTAATGAATGAGTCTGTAGTTATGGTTCCATGTGTAATGAATGAGTCTGTAGTTATGGTTCCATGTGTAATGAATGAGTCTGTAGTTATGGTTCCATGTGTACATAATGAGTCTGTAGTTATGGTTCCATGTGTAATGAATGAGTCTGTAGTTATGGTTCCATGTGTACATAATGAGTCTGTAGTTATGGTTCCATGTGTAATGAATGAGTCTGTAGTTATGGTTCCATGTGTACATAATGAGTCTGTAGTTATGGTTCCATGTGTACATAATGAGTCTGTAGTTATGGTTCCATGTGTAATGAATGAGTCTGTAGTTATGGTTCCATGTGTAATGAATGAGTCTGTAGTTATGGTTCCATGTGTACATAATGAGTCTGTAGTTATGGTTCCATGTGTAAATAATGAGTCTGTAGTTATGGTTCCATGTGTAATTAATGAGTCTGTAGTTATGGTTCCATGTGTAATGAATGAGTCTGTAGTTATGGTTCCATGTGTAATGAATGAGTCTGTAGTTATGGTTCCATGTGTAATGAATGAGTCTGTAGTTATGGTTCCATGTGTACATAATGAGTCTGTAGTTATGGTTCCATGTGTACATAATGAGTCTGTAGTTATGGTTCCATGTGTAATGAATGAGTCTGTAGTTATGTTCCATGTGTAATGAATGAGTCTGTAGTTATGGTTCCATGTGTACATAATGAGTCTGTAGTTATGGTTCCATGTGTGCATAATGAGTCTGTAGTTATGGTTCCATGTGTACATAATGAGTCTGTAGTTATGGTTCCATGTGTGCATAATGAGTCTGTAGTTATGGTTCCATGTGTAATGAATGAGTCTGTAGTTATGGTTCCATGTGTAATGAATGAGTCTGTAGTTATGGTTCTGTGTGTAATGAATGAGTCTGTAGTTATGGTTCCATGTGTAATGAATGAGTCTGTAGTTATGGTTCCATGTGTAATGAATGAGTCTGTAGTTATGGTTCCATGTGTACATAATGAGTCTGTAGTTATGGTTCCATGTGTAATGAATGAGTCTGTAGTTATGGTTCCATGTGTACATAATGAGTCTGTAGTTATGGTTCCATGTGTACATAATGAGTCTGTAGTTATGGTTCCATGTGTACATAATGAGTCTGTAGTTATGGTTCCATGTGTAATGAATGAGTCTGTAGTTATGGTTCCATGTGTAATGAATGAGTCTGTAGTTATGGTTCCATGTGTAATGAATGAGTCTGTAGTTATGGTTCCATGTGTAATGAATGAGTCTGTAGTTATGGTTCCATGTGTAATGAATGAGTCTGTAGTTATGGTTCCATGTGTAATGAATGAGTCTGTAGTTATGGTTCTGTGTGTAAATGATGTCTGTAGTTATGGTTCCATGTGTAATGAATGAGTCTGTAGTTATGGTTCCATGTGTGCATAATGAGTCTGTAGTTATGGTTCCATGTGTAATGAATGAGTCTGTAGTTATGGTTCCATGTGTAATGAATGAGTCTGTAGTTATGGTTCCATGTGTAATGAATGAGTCTGTAGTTATGGTTCCATGTGTAATGAATGAGTCTGTAGTTATGGTTCCATGTGTACATAATGAGTCTGTAGTTATGGTTCCATGTGTAATGAATGAGTCTGTAGTTATGGTTCCATGTGTACATAATGAGTCTGTAGTTATGGTTCCATGTGTACATAATGAGTCTGTAGTTATGGTTCCATGTGTAATGAATGAGTCTGTAGTTATGGTTCCATGTGTAATGAATGAGTCTGTAGTTATGGTTCCATGTGTAATGAATGAGTCTGTAGTTATGGTTCCATGTGTACATAATGAGTCTGTAGTTATGGTTCCATGTGTACATAATGAGTCTGTAGTTATGGTTCCATGTGTACATAATGAGTCTGTAGTTATGGTTCCATGTGTGCATAATGAGTCTGTAGTTATGGTTCCATGTGTAATGAATGAGTCTGTAGTTATGGTTCCATGTGTACATAATGAGTCTGTAGTTATGGTTCCATGTGTAATAAATGAGTCTGTAGTTATGGTTCCATGTGTAATGAATGAGTCTGTAGTTATGGTTCCATGTGTACATAATGAGTCTGTAGTTATGGTTCCATGTGTAATGAATGAGTCTGTAGTTATGGTTCCATGTGTACATAATGAGTCTGTAGTTATGGTTCCATGTGTAATGAATGAGTCTGTAGTTATGGTTCCATGTGTAATGAATGAGTCTGTAGTTATGGTTCCATGTGTAATGAATGAGTCTGTAGTTATGGTTCCATGTGTAATGAATGAGTCTGTAGTTATGGTTCCATGTGTACATAATGAGTCTGTAGTTATGGTTCCATGTGTAATGAATGAGTCTGTAGTTATGTTCCATGTGTAATGAATGAGTCTGTAGTTATGGTTCCATGTGTACATAATGAGTCTGTAGTTATGGTTCCATGTGTGCATAATGAGTCTGTAGTTATGGTTCCATGTGTACATAATGAGTCTGTAGTTATGGTTCCATGTGTGCATAATGAGTCTGTAGTTATGGTTCCATGTGTAATGAATGAGTCTGTAGTTATGGTTCCATGTGTACATAATGAGTCTGTAGTTATGGTTCCATGTGTAATGAATGAGTCTGTAGTTATGGTTCCATGTGTAATGAATGAGTCTGTAGTTATGGTTCCATGTGTACATAATGAGTCTGTAGTTATGGTTCCATGTGTAATGAATGAGTCTGTAGTTATGGTTCCATGTGTACATAATGAGTCTGTAGTTATGGTTCCATGTGTAATGAATGAGTCTGTAGTTATGGTTCCATGTGTAATGAATGAGTCTGTAGTTATGGTTCCATGTGTACATAATGAGTCTGTAGTTATGGTTCCATGTGTACATAATGAGTCTGTAGTTATGGTTCCATGTGTACATAATGAGTCTGTAGTTATGGTTCTGTGTGTAATGAATGAGTCTGTAGTTATGGTTCCATGTGTACATAATGAGTCTGTAGTTATGGTTCCATGTGTGCATAATGAGTCTGTAGTTATGGTTCCATGTGTAATGAATGAGTCTGTAGTTATGGTTCCATGTGTAATGAATGAGTCTGTAGTTATGGTTCCATGTGTAATGAATGAGTCTGTAGTTATGGTTCCATGTGTAATGAATGAGTCTGTAGTTATGGTTCCATGTGTACATAATGAGTCTGTAGTTATGGTTCCATGTGTACATAATGAGTCTGTAGTTATGGTTCCATGTGTACATAATGAGTCTGTAGTTATGGTTCCATGTTAAGAGTGTAGTTATGGTTCCATGTGTACATAATGAGTCTGTAGTTATGGTTCCATGTGTACATAATGAGTCTGTAGTTATGGTTCCATGTGTACATAATGAGTCTGTAGTTATGGTTCCATGTGTACATAATGAGTCTGTAGTTATGGTTCCATGTGTACATAATGAGTCTGTAGTTATGGTTCCATGTGTAATGAATGAGTCTGTAGTTATGGTTCCATGTGTAATGAATGAGTCTGTAGTTATGGTTCCATGTGTAATGAATGAGTCTGTAGTTATGGTTCCATGTGTAATGAATGAGTCTGTAGTTATGGTTCCATGTGTAATGAATGAGTCTGTAGTTATGGTTCCATGTGTAATGAATGAGTCTGTAGTTATGGTTCCATGTGTAATGATAGTTGTAGTTATGTTCCATGTGTATGATAGTCTGTAGTTATGGTTCTGTGTGTAAATGATGTCTGTAGTTATGGTTCCATGTGTAATGAATGAGTCTGTAGTTATGGTTCCATGTGTAATGAATGAGTCTGTAGTTATGGTTCCATGTGTACATAATGAGTCTGTAGTTATGGTTCCATGTGTAATAATGAGTCTGATTCTCTAAACACGTCACTCTGTCCTGGACAAGCTTTAAAACACTAGAAAACATTCCTTACACATGCAGAGCGTCATACAGACAATATATGAGAAAAACAAGGTTATTCTTTAATAAATGGAACTGATCAGGTGGTGCTTCATTGATTGATTAAATCATAATCTATTCAAGTTTTTTTTTTTGGAGTTTAAGAGGTCCCTTAGGAGAGCTCTTCTTCTCTGCATCTTTGTCCACTACCAAACCTCAGAGTTAATAAACAAAACATGTTTACATCAACATCTTAATTTTTCCTGTTTTTTTAAAGCAATCAAAAGCAGCACAATTTGTGATAAATAATTTAAAAAACTGCTAAATTGTGTAAAAAGCTGTTAAATGGCGACCATCCACTTGGACATTATTTTATGCAACAAAAAGGGGCGTGTATAACAAGATGCTCCTATTGTGACATGTGAAAAGTACTGACTGTCAATTACAATGTAGATATTGTAAACAGGATTACACGGGAGAATACATTTGATTTGATTTATCTAAAAACTTAGTAAATGATATAAAAAGCTGTTAAATGATGTAAAAATCAGGCTGAATGTTTCACTAAAATAGAAAACTATGGGATGTTTACAGGCAGTGGAGCCGTGTGACATCATCAATCATGTGATTTCAAGATGGAGGAACACAGGCTCTAAAACTGTAAAGTTGTCCTGTTTTTAAAAGGACATTAAATGAATAATAATGTGTTTGATTGACATAGATCTACTAATAAGGACATTTAGAAAATGTTGCTTTAAACAGACACAATAAAGTTCTTCTTCGAGGCAAAACATAGTTGGATGAATGATATTTTTAACCTTCTGTTATATAATATTGTTAAAGTTTAGAAGCTGTAATGGGCATGAGTGATGCTCAGTAAATGTTATGTTACAGGTCAACGCTTCGTCATCTTTAAAGCATGTCGTCTTCTCTCTGTTTAATTGTCGCTGCACTAACACCAGGAATCGTGATGAGGAGATAAAAGCCATAAAAGCTGAGAGTTGATTGTTGGTGCTGAGGATGAAAGGTGGTGAAACAGAAGATGATGTCATGTAGGAAAGCCAATAAAACACTGTCATTGGTTTAATGAGCTCATGTTAGTCAGAGAATAAAAGAAAAGACGTATCTTTTCACATCTCCAATTCTTTTGTATTTCCAAGACAAGCAAACGCAGTGATAGAGAAATGTTTAGGGAAGCAGCAGCACACGGAGCGTTTGGCCAGGGATGGAAGATCAGATGAAGAGGAGAGCTGCTCTCTGGGCTGAGGGAGTGGAGATAGAATGTGGTGATGATATTTAGCATGAGACAAAGATACTTTCCCCCCTTTGTGTTTTATTGGTGTGAATAGATAAGAGCATTGAGCAGTGATGATGATGATGATGATGATGGTTCCTGTAGATCATTGGTTCCTAAACTGGTCCCATACCTCCTACTGCTGAACACTTAAAAACATTATGAATAGTTTAAAAAATCTGAAAAAACTCAATAATACATTTTATTTCATATTTAATTCATTATTCTACTGGCTTTTTCAGTGAGGAAACTGTGAAATACATCTGACTACAGCTTTAATGAGAGGATGAACACAACTGTGGAATGTTTGGATGAATCTATGAGACTAAAATTATGCTCATGTTTATCAAAGCACCAATGCATGGAGGCTCCTGACTGCTGCTCTATTTATATGATACTTTACAATGTTTTTCATTTTTATTCACATACCTCCTATGATAATTTGCATACCCCTAGTGGTACCCCACTTTGGGAACCTCAGCTGTAGATGAAGTGTCCACTGCACCCAAAGCTTGGCCTAAAACAGGGGTCTGCAACTCATGTGGCTCTTTTGCAATGGCTCCCTGTTAGATTTATAAAAACATTTTAATAATGAATTTGTCATGTTCTGCTGGTTTTAGCCCTTGGGTTCTCTTTTAGTTATTCTGTCTTTGTTTCTTTTGAGTCTAGTCATGTGTTTAACTCTTGTCTATGCTTCAGGTGTTCCTGTTTGTGGCTCCACCCCCAGTGATGTCTGTATGCTTGGTTGGTGATTGATTAGCTCCCTCGTGCTTCCACCCAGGTGTGGCCCATTCCCAATCAGGCCTCCTCCACTATTTGACTGAGTGCTTGGTCACAGTGTGGTTGCTGGTTCGTTGTCTCCCTCCTCGTGTCCTGCTGTGTCTGGTCTTGCTTCCTGTTCCTCTTTTGGATTTAAGTTTTGTTTTTGGGTTTTGTAATAAAAACATGGACTGGTTCCAGGAACATTATGCTTCTATCCTGCCTCCATCTCTCCTTGCATATGGACCCACACTGGACTGTGACAGAATTATTTCTTACAGAGGGTATTGATAATTATTGACAATAACATCAAATAAAATTATGATATAACAATTTATTAACCTAAAAATAAATCACATTGTACAATGACTCAGCACTTTCCTACGTCACCTACAACATCTACAGACCATCAACTTTCCTGCACCTGTGGTTAAACACTATTCTGGAAGAAAATACAGATTTTAATTGTGATGTATTTCATTGCCAACATGTTGACTTAATATGCATGTATGATCATGTTATCATATTCAAGTTATTTTTTGTAGACCTTCAAAAACATTTACTTGTAAAATTATTCAATATAATTTTAACTGTATAGTCTGTATTGTCTTCATAGAGAAGGTCTTTATGGCTCCAGGAGGACTTTAATCCAGGTGAGATGAGGTTCAATGGTTCCTTGTAGAGTAAAGGTTACAGACCCCTGACCTAAAACAACACTTCTTTCTTTCACTACACTTTTCCTCAATTGTTTACACACTAATAATAATAATAATATTGATGCTGGTACATGAGACACACTGGCCTTCATTTATCAACCTCGTGTAAACGTAAGTTCACATTGTGTGGTGGGACAGGACCAACGTGATTTATAAACATTGGTATCTGACCAATCACAACGCACCAATGATCAGGTGCTAATAATTGAAGCTGAATGTGTTTGTTCCTGTGAGGACCATATGAAGGATCTCATGTAAATGCTCTGTGAAGGAGCAGGTGATGTCTGCCCCCCTGTGTGTTCTGAGAACAACCACACAACAGAGAACCAGAGGGGTGTTCCATAAAGGAGGGTAAACAAACTCTATCCATAAACTCTGGGTCAACATACTCAGTGATGGGAAACTGATTCATTACAGCTGGTATGAAGTGGGTCAATCAACCCTAGGCAGTATAGGCAAATGCTAGGGGTGCTGGGCTATCATAGGGGGTGCAAAATAAAAAAAATATATATATATATTTTTCTAAATTTAATGAATTTATTTAATTTTTAACAAATTTAACAATCAAAGTGCTGATATTATGAGCATACTAAACTTGGTAGTATTATTAACTATTAAGCTAGTTTTAATGAAAATTTAAAACAAAAAGTTTTATTCCCGCCCCCCAAATGATTGACAGGTTGAGGCGTGACTCAGGCAGCTCAGACCAGTTGTTTACTGTTTACTGCTGCTACAAGTGGCGTCACGTCTAAACGACTAAACTAATGATCTGGTGCTCAGGGGAAAAAAATGGAAAGAAGAAAATGTGGAAAAGCCAGAGGTAAGTCAGTGTTTGAAGATCCATGACAATTTATTAATCCATGATAGTCAAACAAGCTAGCAGAGCGACCATGCTAAGTTATGTTAGCAGCTAATGCTAAACAGAAACAGATAAAACACTAGCGTTAAAAAAACACTGATTGCATGGTAACAGCGGTTTATTGATGTATTGCAGTTTTTCACGTATTTTTAGGGGAACTATGTATTTTTTTACGTGTAAAGCGTGACGTCATAGTTTGTGTTTTATACATGATCTATAGATAGGTAAACATATAGATGCATAAATTATTAAGAAGAACGTTAATATTTCTAATTTAGCTGAGACTTTTACTTTAAAATAAAACTGTATTCTATATGTAAACTTGTGTTATTAGTATTCTATATCAATCTACTTCATAAACAATAAACATCTACTTTTATCTGCTTTGTTCTACATCTTAAATTTGTACAGCTTTTTTTCCCCCTATATATAAATATCTCAATATTATCAATTTCTAATCAAATCATACATATCCTATGACTTGGTTTGATTGATAGACGAGCTAGTGGTTCATATTCTGTTCAGATTAGGAAATGTGATGATGTCATCGATGACTTCACTGGCAGGAAAACCAAGAGAATAAAGTAGAACTGATGATGAATAGAATGGATGGGCGGGGCTTTTTACTAAATAGTTTCTTTGTGTAATATCTCGGTGAACTGTTTAAAACGATGTGTTCATTACTACAATTTTAGTAATATTATGTTCAATCTGGAAGTTTTGCATCTTTTCACAAAATGTGAATGTCAATAGTAAAACATTTTAGTCACAAGTATTTAAATTAAAACAATACTTGATGAGCCAACCCACCACTATCTATCTATTTTTATCTGTATCTTGTTTTTGTGCAATGCCTTACTCTAATAATATTAATAATTTGTATTTTTAATGCCTTACTAAGATATTTAAATTGGCTTTTATTTACTTGTTTGTGTTCTTTTATATGTGTATGTGAAACACTTTTATCAAAATTAAACAAAAAAGTAATTTGCTCATGTTTTCTCCTTATGTAAAGCCTATTTGTGGATATGGTGACGACCACTATGTAAGTGTTAGAAATGATTCTGATCATAATAATAATGTAAATATAAATTACTTGGTATAAAACTCTGTATGATGGGGCGCCAAAAGAAAATCTTGCCTAGGGCGCCAAAGAGGCTAGGGCTGGCACTGAAGCCATCATCAATGGATCGACGATTACACAAACTACCATGGTAACCACCCAGAAGAGAGTGATTTATTCACCCTGATGGTGAAATAAGCCGGCGTTTATAGAGGAATATGAGTCTGTTCTAAAGGTGTGTTCATTCTGAACAGGGGTTGAACGACTTTAGTCAGTGGGGGTGGGGCTGCAACGCAATACTTTCAGTGGAGTCTTCTTCGTTGGTGTTCATTGGATTCTTACTGAGTATCAAATATAGTTTGAAGAAGAGTTTGATGTTGTAAATGGTATTAAAGGGAATAGTTAATAGTTAGTACTTGCTGATACAATGCCATCCTTTTAGTATCGTATCAGGACCCCTTGTGATACTAGTATCGTATCAGGACAACATTAGCGTCACACAGACTCAACGCTAACGCTAACTCTGCTGTGTGACACTAACTCTAAGCTGGACTGTGTCACCTCTGAGTTCTGGATTACGTCTCAGATCATCTGAAGCTCTTCACATCATGTCTAAATGTCCTGGATCTGGTTGTTGACATTAAACTGTTGATCTGTGAATGTTGTTAAAGTTCATCTTCTAAATGTAGACGTGCTGATCTGTGACTGATGATAGAAACCACACCTTCATTATTCACTGTGTGTTTGTGCTCCTCTAAGCATCAATGATCAGCCCTTAAAGGGACGTGTGTGTGTGTGTGTGTGTGTGTGTGTGTGTTTGTGTGTGTGTGTGTGTGTGTGTGTGTGTGTGTGTGTGTGTGTGTGTGTGTGTGTGTGTGTGTGTGTGTGTGTGTGTGTGAGTCAATGTTGGTATAATATCAGTAGTAGATCTATATCATGTTCTCTACACCTATGGGTGTAATGGGACTAGAACCCATGAAAAGCAGGGAATAAACCAGGAACTAGATGAAAACCAAACACAGATATTGAGCACTAGATCAAATCAGACTGTGACCCAGTGTGATCTCTGCTGCTGGTTCTTGGACAATGGAAGTGAAAAACAACAGATCTGTCTTTGATTAATGTTCCGTACCATCAGGTTTATACTTTCTGCATCGTTTTAAACCCAAAATAAATGTGTAATCAAATCAGTGAGTCTCGACTGGGTGCATGTGTCAGCTGTAATTACTGAGTTATTTATCAGCTCACAGATTAACACAAGAACATTAGAAGAACCTTTAACATGTGTTTTCTTTATTGTATTTTAATCAGAATCAGAATTACGTTAACAATCCTGAGAGAAATTACTTTTTTCTACAAGTAGAAATTATATCAAGGTGAAAATAAAAACCAACATTGGGATGAGTAGTACATTAGGGTTAGTAGTACGTTAGTATGAGTAGTACGTTAGTATGAGTAGTACGTTAGTATGAGTAGTACGTTAGTATGAGTAGTACATTAGGGTAAGTAGTACGTTAGTATGAGTTGTACGTTAGTATGAGTAGTACGTTATTATTAGTAGTACGTTAGTATGAGTAGTACGTTAGTATGAGTAGTACGTTAGTATGAGTAGTACATTAGGGTTAGTAGTACGTTATTATTAGTAGTACGTTAGTATGAGTAGTACATTAGGGTTAGTAGTACGTTATTATTAGTAGTACGTTAGTATGAGTAGTACGTTAGTATGAGTAGTACGTTAGTATGAGTAGTACATTAGGGTTAGTAGTACGTTAGTATGAGTAGTACGTTAGTATGAGTAGTACATTAGGGTTAGTAGTACGTTATTATTGGTAGTACGTTAGTATGAGTAGTACGTTAGTATGAGTAGTACGTTAGTATGAGTAGTACGTTAGTATGAGTAGTACATTAGGGTTAGTAGTACGTTATTATTAGTAGTACGTTAGTATGAGTAGTACGTTAGTATGAGTAGTACGTTATTATTGGTAGTACGTTATTATTGGTAGTACGTTAGGATGAGTAGTACGTTAGTATGAGTAGTACGTTATTATTAGTAGTACGTTAGTATGAGTAGTACGTTAGTATGAGTAGTACGTTATTATTGGTAGTACGTTATTATTGGTAGTACGTTAGGATGAGTAGTACGTTAGTATGAGCCAGGGGTCTGTAACCTTTACTCTCAAAAGAGCCATTTTGCCTAATCTCGCCTGGATTAAAATCCTCCTGGAGCCAAAAAAAAAAAAACATTTTCAATAAAGACAATACAGTGTTAAGATTCTATACAGTTAAAATAATATAAAATAATTGTATGAGTTAATGGAGTTGAAGGGCTACAAAAAATAACTTGAATTTGATGACATGTGAGTGATCATGTCGGTCAACACATGCTAATAGCTAATTTCTTGCAACAAATCAAGCATGCATTATGCATATTAAGCCGACATGTTGGCAATTAAATGAATCTGTTCCCACACAATTAAAATCTCTATTTTCTTCCAAAATAGTGTTTTTGTTGGTTTAGTTTCTTACCAGGGATTTAAAACTTAAGGTTAGTCACAGGTGGAGGAAAGTTGATGATCTGTAGATGTTGCAGGAGGATGAAGTAGGATGGTGGCAAAGTTATTGCACAATGTGATTCATTTTTAGGGTAACCAATTCTTTAATCATAATTTTATTTTAAGTTATTGTCATTAATCATCAATACCATATTTTTTTAAACGCTACAAGGAGCCACTGCAAAAGAGTCAAAGAGCCACATGTGGCTCCAGAGCCGCAGGTTGCAGACCCCTGGTATGAGCAGTACGTTAGTGCTAGTAGTACGTTAGTATGAGTAGTACGTTAGTATGAGTAGTACATTAGGGTTAGTAGTACGTTAGTATGAGTAGTACGTTATTATTAGTAGTACGTTAGTATGAGTAGTACGTTAGTATGAGTAGTACGTTAGTATGAGTAGTACATTAGTATTAGTAGTACGTTAGGATAAGTAGTACATTAGTATTAGTCGTACGTTAGTGTGAGTAGTACGTTATTATTAGTAGTAAGTTAGTATGAGTAGTACGTTAGTATGAGTAGTACATTAGTATTAGTAGTACGTTAGTATTAGTAGTATGTTAGGATAAGTAGTACATTAGTATTAGTCGTACGTTAGTGTGAGTAGTACATTAGTATTAGTAGTACGTTAGTATTAGTAGTATGTTAGGATAAGTAGTACATTAGTATTAGTCGTACGTTAGTATGAGTAGTACGTTAAGATGAGTAGTACGTTAGTATTAGTAGTACGTTAGTATGAGTAATGTTAATTTTTGTAGTACGTTAGTATTAGTACATTAGCATGAGTAGTACGTTAATATTAGTATTATGCTAGTATGAGTAGTTCGTTAGTATGAGTAATTCGTTAGTATGAGTAGTACGTTAAGATGATTCGTACGTTAAGATGAGTAGTACGTTAGTATGAGTAATGTTAGTATTAGTAGTACGTAAGTATTAGTAGTACGTTAGTATGAGTAATGTTAATTTTAGTAGTACGTTAGTATTAGTAGTACGTAAGTATTAGTAGTACGTAAGTATTAGTAGTACGTTAGCATTAGTACATTTGCATGAGTAGTACGTTAATATTAGTAGTATGTTAGTATGAGTAGTTCGTTAGTATTAGTAGTACATAGTAGTATGAGTATGTCTAATGTGAACACGCTACATACTAATACGATTAATAAATGACATCTCTGACCATCTACCAATATTTACAATATTTAATACTAACGACAACATCCACCTAGAAACACTAGAACCAAAAACATACAAAAGACTGGAAGGAGAAAAACAGCTATAAAACTTTAAACAACAGATAAGAAAAGAAACGTAGAAGGAGGTTTACACAAAACAGGAGGTGAACAGAGCATATGACACATTCACAGACATAATAACTACAATATATGATAAATGCTGCCCTTTGAAACAAATAACAATCAAACGTAAGACAAACACAATACCCTGGATTGATAAAAAATTAGCAAACGCATGCAAAAAAAAATACACTATATAAAAAATATTTTAAAGATAAAACATTGAAAACAGAACTACGATACAAAAAATATAGAAACAGTCAACACTCTCCTAAGAGAAAAGAAAAGAGAATATTATGAAAAACAATTAAAAGAGAATAAAAACAAAAACCAAAAACCTTGGGAAATTATAAATTCCATAACTATGTGTAAAAGCAAAGAAGAAGCCACAGATCACTTTATAATAAACAACTTAAAAAAATACAATAAGAAAAAAATCGCAGAAGAACTTAATAATTTTTTCATAAATATTGGAATAGAGACTGGGAGAGGAATCTATCAACATCCAACACTTAAATGGAACCATTTTGACAGTGAGAATATAGAGAATGACAAGTATTTAACACTTGAAGAAGTAACGGAAGCAGAGGTGAAAGCAATCATTACAAACTGTAATTCAAAAAAATCCAGAGACGTTAATAATCTAACTATGAGTCTATTAAAAACTATAACAGCTGAAATAACACCACCGCTAACATATATCAGCAATCTCTCATTCAAAAATGGTATTTTCACAGACCAAATGAAAATCACAAAAATCAGACTGATCCACAAGAGTGGAGACAAACGAGATTTCACCAATTATCGGCCTATTTCAATATTACCGCAATTATCAAAAATTCTAGAAAAACTGTTCATGAAAAGGCTGGACAAATTCATAGAAGAGAATAAATGTCAGGGACTAGGCTGAGGATCACCTTCAGCTAGTGGGAGGGTCACATGTTCTGGGCGTTCCTGTCAGCACCACACCTGTAGTCAATCTGCTATAATCACATCACCTATATATATCCTGTCTGTGTGTATCTTCCTTGTTGGCTGTTAGTCTTTCACGTCTGGTCCATCCTACTCGTTCAGTCTGGAGTCCAGGTCGGCCGCACACCCCAGGTTGAGGATCGCCCTGTTCCTCACGTCAGTCGGTGCTATATGTGGTTAAAATAAAGACTTTGTAACACAATCCTGCCTCTGAGTCCTGCAATTGGGTCCTGTCTGCTACCCGTGACAATAAAATATTACATGAAGACCAAAATGGGTTCAGAAAAGGACGTTCAACAGCAATGGCTATAACTCATACCACGGAAAATATAAGAGATGCATTAGAAAATAATTTATTTGTATTCAGCATTTTTTTGGACCTTAAAAAAGCATTTGACACAATAAACCATGATATTCTGGAAGAAAAACTTCAAAACTACGGCATTAGGAACAACGCCCTAAACTGGGTTAAAAGTTATATGAGAAATAGGAGACAATATGTGGACTTTGAACAAAACATATCATATGCCAAACCATACAATGTGGTGGTACCACAGGGTTCAATTTAGGGCCAAAACTGTTCATTCTATAAATAAACGACATTTTCAAAAGTCTCAAATTGCCTTAAAACTAACGCTGTTTTGCAGACGACACAACCATCCTATGTTCAGGTAAAGACATTAAAACTCTAATAGAAACGATGAATGAGGAACTATCAAAAATCCAAACATGACTCAATGTAAATAAACTAGCCCTAAACGTTAGCAAAACAAAATTCATCAGCTTTGGAAATAAAAAAATAACAGAAAATATTAGACTGAAACTAGACATGGATATAATAGAACAAGTAAAAGAATATAGAGCACTAGGAGTGTGGATAGATGAGAAACTGACCTGGAAAAAACACATACAAGTAGTTAAAAAAAAGTTTGCTAAAAGCAGCTTCATCCTATGGAAATGACAAACAATACTACAACCACATCACTGAAGACAATCTATTCTTCCCTTGTTGGGTCACATTTAAATTACGCTCAGAAATCTGGGGAAACACCTACAAAACGTATCTTAAACCTTTATTTAAACTACAAAAAAAAGCAATTAGGATTTTATATAAAGCACCACACAACACACACACAAATTAACTATTTGAAAAGGCCAAATCCCTAAAACTGCAAGAAATAATACACTACAACACACAAATTCTAGCATTTAGGGCCTCACTTAAAACACTCCCATATCAAATACAAAAACATTTCACATACAAACAAACAGCTTATGAACTAAGACATAATAATGTGTTTATACAAGAAAGGGTTAAATCTAACATTGGAAAATACAGCACTGTCAACAGAGCTATTACCAGCTGGAATAACCTTGATGTAGAGACAAAACAAACTTGGCTAGATTTAAAGAAAAAACTCAGAACACATTCTAACATGAATACGAGATCAACACATCAACGTGATAGAAGATGAACTTTTCTTTTGAACTGGAGGAACAAAAACAACGTTTGGGAATGAAATCTACGGGGAAGAAGGATGAACAACGATGGAGAGGAAGAATAAAAAAAAAAAAAAGAAGACAACACTGACAACAGATGAGAATAAATCCTACACAAAAAAGGACAAAAAAAAAGAAAAAAAAAATGAAATTGTGATCAGAACCAAAAACTGTTTGACCAGAGAGACGAGCTCTGATGTAAATTTTCTGTGTTCAAAATAGAGGACGGGACTCAGGGTTAGGGTTTTCTTTGTCCATCTTAACTCTTCCTTCAGAGATTACATGTCCAAGGAAAGAAGTTGAAGGAGCATGAAACACAGTTTTCAGCTTTCACAAATAAATGGTTATTCAGGAGGCGCTCCAAAACAAACCCAACATGACCAACATGACTAGCTAAGTCAGAAGAAAAAATGAAAATATCGTCCAGGTACACAAACAAAAACTTATTGAGTGCATCTCTTAGAACATCATTGACCAGGTTTTGGAAAACTGCAGGAGCATTGCATAACCCAAAAGGCATCACTAAGTATTCATAGTGGCCTGAACAAGTCTTAAAAGCAGTCTTCTACTCGTTTTCCTGTCTAATCCGGACCAAGTGATAAGCATTACGCAGGTCCAGTTTCTCAGGTTGAGAGAGTGAGTAAATACGACCTTTGGGGGGGAGCGGTACCCAGTAATAATTCAATGGCACAATCATAAGACGATGAGGGGGCAACGACGTAGCTTTACCTTTATTGAACACCCTCTGAGATCATGGGAACAGCTGGGAACTCAATCTACTACTTTGAATACTTTGAAAATATCCAATAGCTGCAATATTAACTAAAAGATTCTGACCGACAACGTTCTGAACATTCTTTCCCAACTCAAAATCATCCCGACTCCCAGTCAATGGGGCTTGTGCCTTCGTAAACCAAGGAAGGCCAAAATAACTGTGTAAGATGGACACTGTCTTCAACATGGGAGGAGCCAAACAATAATTGAACAGAAAGTGTTTTTTCTTTAATGGAAAAAATTTCATGTCTATCTAAGCAAAAGCCTTTAAAGGCGATGGTAACAGTTCATTGTTTGCTCAGCCCACTTCTTAAAGGAATTGACCGGAGCCCTCCTTAACCCTGGTGAGCCTGATCTTTTAACGGGCAGACTGCAGCTCTGTGCCCGCACTGGCCCAGTACAGACACAGGCCACTGGTCAGACGATGACTTCCTGTGTGGTCTTATTCTTTTACAGAGCAGACACTAGACTGACGACTAGGACAGACCAGACATGAAAGACGAACAGACCAACAAAAGTAATGACACAGATAGGATATATATAGATATAGGTGACATGATGACTAGCAGAGTGGCTACAGGGTGGTGCTAACAGGACCGCCCAGAACAAGTGACCCTCCCACCTGGAAGGTGATCCTGCCTCGTCCCTGACAGACAGTAGTTGTGTTGTGACAGAACACACTAAAGCTAGTGTAATCCCAGATTTCCTGTGGCTCAGGCTAATCTTATCTCAAACTTTGACTAATGGCTGTTTTTTTTCCAATGATTGCTTTGCTTCACGACTTCACACGCTTCACCTTAATCCTTCTGTGGAAACTCATCATGGTATTTTAGCTAAGCTTAGCTTATTTTTGCTTAACTTAACCCTACCCTCAATTTACCCTCACCCCCACCCTGCCCTAGGGCGACCGTGGCTCAGGTGGTAGTGGGTCGTCTTCTGATCGAGAGGTTGGGGGTTCGATCCCAGTACCTGACTATGTGTCGAAGTGTCCTTGGGCAAGACACTGAACCCTAAGTTGCTCCCAGTGGTCGACTAGTGCCTTGCATGTCAGTCCTGTCCCACTGGTGAATGAGCTGATATGTAAAGCTTTGAGACTGTTTCAGTGGTGATAAAACTCTATATAAATCATGTCCATTACACTCACCCCACCCCCATCCTACACTCACCCTATTATTTTTTTGAGTGCACTCTTAGATGATAAACTAAGACTATTTTTTCCCACGAGCCCAGTTTGTTATTTTTCATACAAATGTATTTTACACTGTAACTGTTAATTGTTAATAACTAAAAGTGTGGTCTGTTAAATACATTGTGTGTTAATTATTAGTGAACCTACAGACCTGTGCATATTCCAGGATGGAGTTGCATGGTTACAATCACACACAGGAGCATCAGTAGATCCATAACACCATCAGGTTCAGGTTCTCTCACTCATTAACAGGAAACCTAATGGTTGGATTGCAGATATTCTCCTTTAGTTAAAAGTCAAAAGTTTTAAAACACACTCATTTTTCCAGTTATTTATTGTAATTCAAGTCGTACAAGTCTAATAAACAGCTTGAAATGTTACAAAGGTTAGAACTGAACAACCAGAGGTTAAAGAACCCAAAACTAAAAAATACTGTACATTTCATAAAGATACAAAGGGAACATGAAGTGTGTTAACAATGTAAATCTGTTCTGCAACAATAAATGGTAAATAGTAAATGGACATGATTTATATAGAGCTTTATCACCACTGAAACAGTCTCAAAGCGCTTTACATATCAGCTCATTCACCCAATCACTCTCACATTCACACACCAGTGGGACAGGACTGACATGCAAGGCACTAGTCGACCACTGGGAGCAACTTAGGGTTCAGTGTCTTGCCCAAGGACACTTCGACACATAGTCAGGTACTGGGATCGAACCCCCAACCACTACCACCTGAGCCACGGTCGCCCAATGAAGGTTGAATCAGTCTTGAAAGCTGGTGCTACTCATTCCTACAGATGTTCCTACTTTTCCTGGTTCCTTCCAACCTCCTCTGTCTGCATAAAACAGTGGAACACACTGTGGTACCAGACCCTCATGAGCACCAGCTGAACAGTATTGTTCATGGATTCCATCAATAATTACTTATTTGTTCTATGCTTTCATTTCAGAGTGCAATGACACAATAAACTCAATCATTTTCAGAAAACAATATGGTGTTCTATAACTTTTGATAGGTAGTGTATTTGATAAGTTATCTTTAATATTCAGCTGAAGCCATACAGTGTGAGTACAGGTATCACTAGATAATCACATAAACTTTGAAAGCTCATTGATTTTTAACTGTTAACATTTTTCTGTTGCAACTTTTAATCCTGTTCTACACAAATACTTCCACATCCATGTATACACTGTTTATGCTTAAATGTCTTTTTATCTATATTTATTGTTGCATCTGTTCCACCAAAATAAGTTGCTATTATTGTGTAAAAGCTAGACTTGGCACTACAAGTGTGGTACCAGAGGGATTCATAGGGGAAAGCCCCTTCTCATGGTGGGAACAGTGACCACACAGCTGTTCTTACAGTGTAGGGAAGCGTTGTGGCCCAGCAGATGGGAAACAGGCTGGGGCCATGTTCTCCAGGAATCCTGGGGGAGCGAGGGACCAGAGGGAGGACAGGCTGCAAAATATGTCTGACAGTTCACGTCATGTCACTAATATCATTTCACTTACTCTGAACATACAATTATTAAACGTTTGTCACATGACACACAGATTTAGAACACTGTTTGTCTCAACACATTAGTGGTTATTACACACAGGTCTGAATCCCGCTGTGATGTAACAAACCAATCACTGTCCTCCTCATCATCTGGAGAAGAAACACAGATAGAATGAAGTAAAAAACACTTTTATATATTTATATATTTATATGCCCGTCTCCAGCAGCTTTAAAAGACATCTAACTTGTCAGTAAATGAATTTAGTATCAGAGTGCTCACTACAAGCTTTAGCTTTAGTTTGTTTACATCAAAACTAAAGACATACTGTATTAATATGTAGAAACCTTAAGGATTGATCAGAAATCAATGGTAGATTTCTACTTCCTGTGGTGAGTAGATCTATTGTTATTGTGCTGAGCTCAAACTGCTTCTTTTTCTACAACACTATGCTGATATCTATCACAGTGAGATAGAAAGTCATAAATATGTCTTATCATGTCATATTTTTTAAAATAGACTCCAGAGAACTTTCCATTTCTCCATCTCATGCTATTTACAGTTGTTTCCATAGCTACTGTAGTGGTGTGTATATATATATACTGTATGTTCAATGTGTAGTAGCTACCAAGTAAGGCTAGGCTAGCAGCTAGCCTAGCCCAAAACACTATTTATGTAGCAGTTATCATGATTATCATCAGACCTTTGGGGTCGTGGGACTTTTATTTAGTAAAATCTCTAAAATGTGATGTGTAGGAGAACCAATCAGAACCCATGAGTCATTAATCAGAGAACAAAGAATCAACTTTATTCCACACGTTACAGAGCAACATTTCATTTCAGTCTCATTTCAGCGACTAAACATATATATACAGTAAATACTATACATATAATACTACATGTGGATAATGTCAGGCCTGAAAAAGTGAATCTTGTGTTTCCATTTCCAGTTATTGACGTGAAATAAAAATAACTATTCTAGAAAAAAATCAATGGGGTGGGAAGAGGGGGGCGGGAATGTTTTAGTGGTGGCAACATAAAGCAGACGTACATAAAGCGTACTGAGTTATAGGGATGGTATCGCCAGGTACCTCACAATGCAATATTTTGTGATATTTTTGCTCACAATAATGATATTATCACAATAATCAATATATTGTGAGAAAATGAATGAATGAATGATGTCTGTCACTGAAGAAATTCAGAATTATCTACTGCCCTGAATTACAAAACATTGTTAATCACTTTCACAACAAGTGTTTACAGCTTAACACTGGCCACAACTAGTCACATGACCTTTGTTATGTTTAAGTCTTTAAGAAAAACCTGATACTAAATATTGCTTCACCAAAATATTGTTAATGTGTGTGCAAATTAACTCTAAATTATTAAAAACTAGTACCTTAACCCTATTATTATAAACTTCTCTGTAAACATGGACACACATCAGTGCTGCTTAACAAACAATAATTATATCATCTTCATTTCTGTGAGATTCATAAAGTATCTTCAGCATATTTTCTTTGATAGACATTGATTTATAGACGCACAGAATAATGTCTCCCTCAGGAAATGTTGATATTTTAAAAGCTAATCTAAAAGAGGACTACCTGTACCCCTGGGGTACTTCAACACCTGCAGAAGGACTTTGAAAATATTTATGAATCCCAGAAAGGTCTCACCAAATATGTAAGCAAATAAATTCACTAATTGACATTATTAATGCACACTTTAAATGAGTTCTTTCCTTACGTTTATAGTAAATATTAGTTTTATGAGCCTAAATATGATTAATATAACACAAATGTGTGATCACTGCTCACAGCAAATGCACCAGTGTTCCAGCTATGTTTTTACGTCTTTCCTCTCGTGCGCTAATATAAACAACGCACTTCCGTGCTGCTCTCGTGATACTTGGAACGTCATTACCGGTCGGCGACTGCAGCCGTATAGTTCTGTGCCCGTGTGTACAAATTAGGGTGGCAACAGGGGGGCAAGGCTTTGTTGTGGGGAGGCATCTGCCACCCTATGCCCCCCCGATAGATCCACCCCTGGTCACTATTAGTACTAATAATATAGAGGCAGAATGTATAATAGTCCTAATAACATGTAGCTGATAATTCCACTCAGATGTGGTTTTCTTTGTTTATAAAGCTGTGTATTCATTCAAGTTCACATTTCTTTCTTTTTGAATCAGATGTTAAGGTTTCATTTATTCACACGACTTGTTTACAGTAAATTTCCTTTGATCTTCTGACGTTTCGACTGTCAACTGAATAAATGAAACCTGAACATATTATTCAAAAATAACACAAAATGAACATGTTGGAATTATGTTGTGGAAGTCAAAGAAACATCAAAGCGATCAGCAGATGCCTCTGAAGAAGTCTGGTAGTTGACAGTTAAAACATGTCAGGAGATGAAAGTAAATTTACTGAAAACAGTTTGTCTGAATGAAGGAAACATTAAAAGTAAAGAGGAGGAATTTCATCTCCACATCACTCTACCTGCTCCCAGGAGGGCACGCCCCTTAAAAGAGAGCGTGCACGAGCCCGGTGCGTGACTTGTGCCATCATAGCTTACATTAGGATGAAGTTCTCTGCTGATAAGTACTGGATCGATTATTATTCAATCTGAATCAAACGCGAACACTATGATCCTCTCCTGAGTCCGTTTCCCGTCAGTGATTCGCCCTCTTTTAAACACTTGAAATGTGCAGCAAGCCAAACCTAGCTAGGGATGAGCACATACAACAGACGTACGTCACAATGATTGACAATTAAGAGGACCAATAGGCTACATCAGTGGTCTGCAACCTGTGGTTCTGGGGCCTAATGTGGTTATTTTTTTACAGATGATATTAATGATTAATGACAAAAAAAATCAAGATATAACAATTTGTTAACCTAAAATAAATCACGTTGTACAATGACTCAGCACATTAAGTTTTAAATCCCTGGTAAGAAACTAAACCAACAAAACACTATTTCTGGAAGAAAATACAGATTTTAATTGTGTGGGAACAGATTCATTTAACCACCAATGTACAGGTTAAATATGTATGTTTTATGTGTGGCAAGAAATGAGTAATTAGCATGTGTTGATCACATGATCATGTGTTATTATATTCATGTTACTTTTTGTAGCCTTTCATATACATTAACTATAAAAATCTACTTTATAAACATTGTGTTCATATAAACTGAGATGTGTAAGAATTTGAAGATGAAGATACTGTTTTATTTATTAATGTTATTTATTTCATTTTAAACAGTTTTTAAGTTTTAATTTACATGATCAATATAAATCATATTAAATCAAACATTATTCTATATAATTATAACTGTATATAATTGAATTCACTGTATTTGAGAAGACAGGAAGACTTTAGGACTAATGGTTCCTTGTAGAGCAAAGGTTGCAGACTCCTGGACGAGATGGTCCACATCCTCCACAATACCTTTAACACAGGGGTCCCCAATCCTGGTCCTCAATAATCCAGCATGTTCTAGATGTTTCCCTCTTCCAACACAACTGATTCAAATGATGAACTCATCATCAAGCTCTGCAGAAACCTGATAACCATCCTGGTCATTTCATCAGGTGTGTTGGAAGATGGAAACATCTAAAACATGCTGGATAGAGGCCCTTGAGGACCAGGGTTGGACACCCCTGCTTTAACATAAAGATATGTTTGGAGACTCCGCCCACATCCTGCAAGATGGCCGCCCTGTAAACAGTGCTGTGTGCTGCTGCACACCTTTACCTCAGGCTTAGCTATTGTTTGGTCAATGTTGTAGTTAGCTCCTGTGATAGTTAGCTGCTGTGATAGTTAGCTGCTGTGATGGTTAGCTGCTGTTATAATTAGCTGCTGTGATGGTTAGCTGCTGTGATAGTTAGCTGCTGTTATAGTTAGCTGCTGTGATGGTTAGCTGCTGTGATGGTTAGCTGCCGTGATAGTTAGCTGCTGTTATAGTTAGCTCTTGTGATAGTTCGCTGCTGTGATAGTTCGCTACTGTTGTAGTTAGCTGCTGTGATAGTTAGCTGCTGTGATAGTTAGCTGCTGTGATGGTTAGCTGCTGTGATAGTTAGCTGCTGTGATAGTTAGCTGCTGTGATGGTTAGCTGCTGTTATAATTAGCTGCTGTGATGGTTAGCTGCTGTGATAGTTAGCTGCTGTTATAGTTAGCTGCTGTGATGGTTAGCTGCTATGATGGTTAGCTGCCGTGATAGTTAGCTGCTGTTATAGTTAGCTCTTGTGATAGTTCGCTGCTGTGATAGTTCGCTACTGTTGTAGTTAGCTGCTGTGATAGTTAGCTGCTGTGATAGTTAGCTGCTGTGATAGTTAGCTGCTGTGATAGTTAGCTGCTGTGATGGTTAGCTGCTGTGATAGTTAGCTGCTGTGATAGTTAGCTGCTGTGATGGTTAGCTGCTGTGATAGTTAGCTGCCGTTATAGTTAGCTCCTGTGATAATTAGCTGCTGTTGTAGTTAGCTGCTGTGATAGTTAGCTGCTGTTGTAGTTAGCTGCTGTGATAGTTAGCTGCTGTTATAGTTAGCTCCTGTGATAATTAGCTGCTGTGATAATTAGCTGCTGTGATAGTTAGCTGCTGTGATACTTAGCTGCTGTGATAGTTAGCTGCTGTTATAGTTAGCTGCTGTGATAGATAACTGCTGTGATAGTTAGCTGCTGTGATTGTTAGCTGCTGTGATAGTTAGCTGCTGTGATACTTAGCTGCTGTGGTAGTTAGCTG